>NC_039248.1:21672277-21862277 GCF_003368295.1 Carassius auratus
AAAATCTGCAAAGTCTTTTATAATTTTGTGTTATTTAATATATAAATCACTAACTGTGACTATCCTAATCTAAGACGATTTTAAATTTACATTACATTTATTCATTTAGCTGATGCTTTTATCCAAAGCAAGTTACAATTGCTATATATGTTAGAGGTCGCACGCCTCTGGAGCAACTAGGGGTTAAGTGTCTTCCTCAGGGACACATTGGTGTCTCACAGTGGATTCGAACCCAGGTCTCTCACACCAAAGGCATGTCTTATCCACTGCGCCAACACCACCCCTTCTTTTTTTTTTTACTGATGGAAATTTTCGTGATGGAAATAAATACTTTCTGCAGCTATACATTGCAGTCTAATTCTCTCTATCTAAACCCAGTGACATAAAAGTTATCATTTGATTCACCTTCTCTAAAAAAGATGTGCCTGATTTCTAGACACTGAGTAACCATGTGTGTGCAGGAACTCCTCCAAAGGCAGTGAGGCTGTGGCCAGCCAGCATCATCTGGATGATGCATGAGCATATAGTGCAGGGTGACTGGCATTGCCTTGGAGCTTGCCAGTGGCCAGTCCCTGATTCCCCAACACTCAGTTTCCCTCACTTCACCATCTCACTGTGCCTCCATGGTAACAAGGCAGCGGTATGTGGGGAAAGTATATTCTGCTGATGTGTAATTACCCTGAAGGTAAGTTGTCTATTTTTCATCCAACCTTACCCCAATCAGCCCTGATGAGCCAATTTAGCTGTGAGCATTTCACAAGTCAGCCACAACAAAATAAAACTTTAAAGATGGATGATAAAACAAGGTATCTTGATGAAATAATTATCAGATGGGTGCGATTAATTTCTGCACTCTGTAGTGATGAATAGAGTGTCACTGTAATTTCAGGAGCATCTTAGCATATCCGTTAGAACATGCATGCTTTTGGTGTTTGAATTTTTCATTAATGTTCTGCTGCATGCTCATAATTAATGCCTCCCTTATTGAGTTGTTTATTTTCTCCCACTGTAAGGGTGAATCATCTTAACAGAATGTTGCACCACACGCATACACAAATATCTTCTGAAGAGCACTCACTTACAGCAGAGGAAAGCCGAAAGTACATCTTGAGATTTGTATATAAGAATGGACTTTTGAAAAATTAGTCCTGATAAATTGGATTTGTGAATCTTAACATATGCAAGTGTGTAGTTTTCTGACAAAGGATATGAAAGTTTACCAACATGCACCAGACTTAGAGCTACATTCATTCTGTCACTGTAAACTAGTCTTGTCAGAGAAATATTATGACATACACATTCCTCGTTTTATTTTTGATATCCTTTATTCATTAGTCCTCATTTTATTTCATTTATGTGACACTATAATGTATCCTGCCATGCTGGGGACACAAAAAGAAGTAGCACGTCACTGAAGATCTGCCGGTCCTGCTTCTTTCAAGCAGAAAGCTCTGCTGATGTTTTTGCATAATGATGCATGAAATAATGTGTAACTTATCTCGTCTGCAATTTTCCTATCTGCATCTTTTTAAATGTGTGAAGTTATCAATGTGTTGCAAATTAAAGCAATAGTTCATCCAAAAATGAAATTTCTGTCATTATCATCTCTTTGCCTTCATAATTCTTTATGACCTTCTTCTATGGGGAATAAAAGGTGAATGTTTGAAGAATATACTGGCCACTCTTTTCATATGGATAAAGTTAATGTGGACTGGAACTCACAATCTTCACAATGGCAGAAAAGTTTGGTAAAACTTTAGTATAGGGATCCAGTGTTTTTTTTTTTTTTCTTAAATAATTTCCCTTTTCTTAAAGGGGTCATATGATGCTTTTTTTTAAAGATCATTATTTTGTGTATTTGGTGTAACAGAATATGTTGACATGATAAAAAAAAAAAAAATATATATATATATATATATTTTTCAAATACTGTACATTATTGTAGGTCCTCTATGCCCCGGCCCTCTCAAACGCATCGTTTTCTACAAAGTCCATCCTTCTGACAAGTGCAGTCTGCTCTGATTGGCCATCTAACCCAGTGCATTGTGACTGGCGAAACACCTCAAGCACTCGTCAGAAATCTAATGCCCCTTTCCATAATTGGATGGATGACAGTGTCTTAGTTTTGATAAAGAATATCTCTTTGGATTTGAGACTTTAGTTTTTGCAACTTTACAGATCTTCTCTATGCACCAAGAGAAAGGAAAAATTGAAATCCCATCATATGACCCCTTTAAATCAAGCCATTCTCAGATACCTGTCTGTCTGACGTCACACAGACCCTAGCCCCTCCCATGATTGTTGATTAACGCTAGCGTTTTTACCTTAGACCCACCCTGGGTGAGCTGTCATCAGTCCGCCATTGTTTCGACGCCGAGGAGGAGTAGAAGAGAATTACTCCTAAGCGATTGATGTGTTCTGTTGTTGGATGTAATAATATACATAGCAGTCATCATTTACTCCCGACATCTGAGCCCCTAAAGATGCAGTGAATTAGATTTGTTTCTGAAGGGAATGCACCCCGATCTACCTAAATGCGTTCATGTTCGCACAAATCATTCGTGATCCAGCTTCACTTACAGAAGAAGTGAGTATCAGGTTTTTTTAATAAATCTTTGCAAATCACCTCTCCTAATAACGTGCTAGCAAGTTCTGCGGCTAAAGTAAAGAGTCTCATGAGAACAGCTCCTCACCCCAAGAGAGGGGTGAACAGAGCTCATTAGCATCTAAAGGAATATGCACTAAAATGGGTTACTAACAACAGCTGATTTTTACAGGAAAAAAGGGTGTTTTACTCTGCCACTGAGAAATGTTAAAGGGGTCATAAGATGTGATTTCAAATTTTGCTTTCTCTTTGGAGTGTTTCAAGCTCTCAGTGAATAAAGAAGATCTGGGAAGTTGCAAAAACTAAAGTCTCCAATCCAAAGAGATATTGTTTATAAAAGTTAACAATCGTCCACGCCCCCCCTGTAATGGCTCGTTCTAACACACCCCTACATATCTACGTCATTATGTGGGAAGATTTGCATAACGCTGCACAGATGTTCATGTAAAGAAAGTATATAAGTCGCACTGGACTATAAGTCTCATTTATTTAGAACCAAGCACCAGGAGAAAACATTACCATCTACAGTTGCGAGAGGGCGCTCTATGCTGCTCAGTGGTAGGCTACAGGAGCACTGAGCAGTATAGAGCGCCCTCTCACAGCTGGAGACGTTAATGTTTTCTCTTGGTTCATGACAAATTTATTTTGATAAATAAGTCGCACCTAACTATAAGTCGCAGGACCTAAAAAGTGCGACTTATAGTCCGGAAAATACGGTACCTTTTATTCTTGTTGTAGTATTGTTGTTGCCGCCACTGCCATGTCGTATAAGATGCTGTGTGTTTCACTGTGAAATAGAAACTACTTTGTTTGGCCTTCCAAACTGCTTCACCGTGCTGGTCGCTGAGGAAAAACATCAGCTTTGCACTGTGGATCGCCGAATCGGCTTTCACCATGGATGAAGCGGCGTCCAGCCTGGGGTCGTCACATGTGGTTGCTGCAAGACCAAGGTACGTTCCTTTGCAGAATCCGCCTGGCGCAGCGTTCTCAAGCCACCAGCCTCTGCTCATTCAAGGCCACGGTATGTGACGTTGTTCCATTGAGAAAGTGAAACTACTTTGTTTTTGCCATCCAAAAGAAAACAAAATTAGAAATCGTGTTTATATCACGTTTATAATGGGTTTTATGCTTGTGTCTTGTCGCTCCAGCCGGACAAGGCTTCACAATATATTAAGAAGCGTGACATTTCGGTCTCATGCTTGAGGCATTCGGACAATCACAAAGTGCTGGATACCTGGCCAATCAAAACACAGCTCGCTTTTCAGAGAGATGAGCCTTTTGAAAATCAACGCTTTTCAGAAGGCGGGGCATAGAGGAGAAACAATAATGTACAGTATGTGCAAAATAATGTTTTTTTTAAACTTAAACCCATGAACACATTTTCATTTTTAACAGCATCATATGACCCCTTTTATCAAAGTATGTTACAGACTTTACATTAACACCCTATAGAATTACCGTAAATCCTCAAATAAAAGCCAGGGCCTTTATTTACCTGAACTGCAGAAGGTAACAGGCATTTATTTGAAGCAGGCTTTTATTAGAGGCAGGTCTTTACTTCTAATTCCATCTGTTTGATAAGTAATGGTTTTAAATGTTCATTTAATTTTTAATTTATTTAATTTTAATTAAAAGTGATAGCGTTCCAGTGGACAGAGATCATAACATTAGCACAGAATCAGTTCAGAATCAATCACAAAAAGAATCAGTTCAGTTCAGACACGCTCTGTGTGTCGTTCTGCTTCACGCTGAATCACGCATGCGCAGTATCATCAGCTCCTCGGTTCTCAAATCGGACGCGTCCGACAGAAACGCTTCTCGGTTCAGTGTACTGGTGATCCGAGAAAAAACGATGTAACCAGTTCTTGACTCGAGAATGAGAAACGCTCCGGCAGTGAGTGTGTACGTCTGTTATCTGGCTCCGCTGCTGAAATTTCCCCCTGTCCTTTATTTAAGACCGGCCTTTATTTGTCCATGTTGACCACGCCCCGGCCACTATAAGAGGCCCGGCGTTTATTTGACTACCAGTTTTTATTTGAGGAATTACGGTATATCATCTTGTGGAAAATGGGCATCCAATGACCCCTTTAACATATTGGCTGTTTATTAGTACTAATAAAGCACATATTTTGCATGACCATATTCTACATCCCTAATCTTACCCAATACCCAAACTTAACAACTACCTAACTAACTATTGATAATCAGCAAATAAGGAGTTTACTGAGGCAAAAACCGTAGTTAATAGTGTTAACACTGAGGATTGGACCTTAAAATAAAGTATGACCAAAAGTTTCATATTTGTTTGTTTCATACTTATATACTATTTTCCAGATGATGCCATGTAAAGCTTTGTATCGTAATTAGACAGAAATGAATTCTTAAAATCTTGACATCCCGCGTCAAGTGGATGAAGACTTAATTCTTTAGTTTGAATGGTTCAATGGTTTATTAGAGAGGAAGATTACCAGTGGATAATGACTTAAATTGTGGGGTGTGTTGTCACATAAATTGTACTTTTTAATAAAACTTTTATAGTATGCTTGAATTCAAAGCTTGAAAAACAAATTCATGTTAACGTCATAAAAAAGAGCGACCAGTAAATTATTCATAACATATCCTTTTATGTTCCACATGACATGGAAACTCAAAAGGGATTTTTGGAAGACACAATGATGACAGAACTTTCATTTTTACTCCTTAAATTTAATATATATAAGAGTTAATGAATCTTTTTGATGAAGTTTTGATGATCTTTTTTTATCCATTTAAATTAAATCTTATATGCAAATAAGGAAAAACAAGACAATTTATCAATGCTGTACTAAATCTCTTTATTGTTTTCTGGCCTGCAGCCCCGCGGTATACTGTCTGATAAATGAATCAGTCCCATTACACAGTATATCACTACACCATTTGTCTGTGATACGATACAGTAAATGACAAAACAAATACAACATTTTATTCACCCAAAGTATTTCTTCTGCCTATCAACAAATGGAGAAGATGATGGAGTTGCGTACTTTTTTATTATTTATTATGACCGTTTCTTTTACTTCTTTGTTGTTATTGTTGTTGCAAATAAACATGTAGCATTTGTAAAAGTTATTGCACAAAGCAAAAACAACAAAAATAATTCTGTGCAAGTATATGGATAGAAAACACTAGGAACTATAACTAAATAGACCCTGGACACATCCAGCAATTTAAATGGAAAAATGTCATCTTGACCTTTTGTATAATCTGTGTTAAATCATTTTCTTGGTACAGAAAGCTATTTCAGTCAATTACAAATTCAGCCAGATGATGACATGCAGTTTTATAAACAACTACACTCTGCAAATTCATCTTCAGTTGACAAGAGTGAAGTGTTTTCTGACTGGACAGCCAAAATTTCGCTCTTATTGCCCACTTCTGTGTCTTACATGTTTTAGCATATCATAACTCGCACAGACAAATTGGATTTCAGAAATAACCCCAGTGCTTCTGAGAAGCCCTGTAAATATAATAAATACTCACTAAACGCACTTCCATCAGTGTTGTCCGTCTCTTGCCACTTAACCTCACAAAATATATTCACTTTATCAGGATATTTTATATACAACAGTACAACCAGACATCATTCATTTTGCTCAGAGAGAGTAATTATTTCCAGCGACCACAGCGAGCCATAGATCTGTGACATTTTGCTCCATTATCATAGAAAGCCAATGTCAACACGCACACACACACACAAACACACACACACACACACACACACACACACACACACACACACACACACACACACTAGCAGAAAACTAATATCAAGGCAATTTTGACATAATTACCTGTAAGGGAGGGAAACAATTTAGTAGTAGGATTTATCCATTTGCTTATTGTGCAGGAAAATGTAACTGCAGTAAACTCCATTTATAAAAAAAAAAAAAACAGTTCTGATATTTTCTTTATTCCTTTCGCCTTTCATTCTTTTAAAACCTTCATCATTTCTTACCCAGAGTAACTATGTGACCATTATTACTAGAAATAATTCAGCAGGGGTACAATTTAGTGGAATCTATGCTCTGTGGTTTATTAAAAGGTCTGCCTGCATTGCATCTCTATCTACCAGCATAGAGCCCGAGTTTTTCCCCCCCTGCATGGTCAAACTGGGCAGCAGCTGGCCTTTAAAGTGTAATTTTACTTTGAAAGACACCATGTTGCATTAAAAAAAATAGTTTTAAAGACGCTCACATGAAAGAACTGTAGCCATTCTAAATTCATATTGCTTGTAATCCACTGATGACATGCTTATGTTGATGTGCAAAATGCATCTCTGATTGGCCTTCTCACAGTTAGACTCTAATGCGAAAACCAATTTGCATCAAACATCATTTGCATTGTGTGAATATAATTATGAATCATAGACCTGTCAGACCAGCATATTTCACAAGTACAATCAAACTGCAGAAAACACCCACTGCAGTCTGCGCACTGGTTTGATCCCAAGTTCATCAGCAAAGACAGAATTATCCAATACTAATACTGAATTTGCTCTCATTGTTTTGACATTGCTCATCTCTTGACTTATTGTAATGTGAAAAAATATAAATAAAAAGATTACATGAATATGAATGGGAAAGCAATCAGGCTGTCAGGCATTGTCCATCGGGAGCCAGTGTGGGAGAAAGGTGCAAATGAACTGTGATGGCTGTAGAATATGTAAATAATGCTTACAGTTGAATGATTTTATTGTGTTTGTCTGCTTAAACTATAACAAACTGCTTCACTGTAATAATGCAATTATATATAATTTTTCCTTGGTTGAATATGTACAACACACGTGACAGTGAAGTCCTATCACATTGCTAAAAAAACGTGCATGAAAAACAATAGACTTCTGTCATGGGCATCTGTAGGATTTCATCTGAGGGTACATGAAGACACATGACTAAGCAAAGAAGTGCACACTTATTGAGGGCTACCTGGAAAGACCTGCAAAACAACACCATAACATTCAGTTGACTTTTTTTCAGACCTGGTTCATGTTTTGCATTACAATGTGCTGCTTTCTGTGGGGTTCATCCTGGTGGATACTATCTCCTTCTTTTACACGACCTTGTGATCCTTGCAGATTAGATTCCTCCTCAGAAATTAAATGCTAAAATGAGATGGTCCAGTAAGTTAATTGTATAATACAAATATTTGATTGGATATCAAGTTATTTTATGTTATTTTACTGGATGTTACACTGCAACTCACTGCATTTTAGCCGTCTTGCCACAGCACTGAGAGTTAAAAGAAGTTCAACATTTAAAAATGCATCTTGAAACTCTGCACTTTAAATTAAAAAAAAATGTTTTGTTTGTTCATCTCATAATGTGATTGGAAAGTCACTCCAAATAATTAAATAAAAAAGCAGTTCAAACTAATTGAACTGAAATGTGAATCTATTAAGATTTTGCATAGGTATACTGATTATAAAAAGAATGCCCCCAAAATAATGAGCAAATCACAAAAAAGAAAAAAAAGAAAAAAAAAGATAATAATAATAATAATAATAATAATAATAATAATAATAATAATATATATATATATATATATATATATATATATATATATATATATATATATATATATATATATATATAGAAAAGTTTCACAGGGAATTCTGGGAATGTCATTTAATGTACATTTTAAGACGACTTGTTCTTCTTCACTTCTGAAAACTGCAAATTTAACAATATATTACTGTAAAATTACATGAAGCTGTATTAGTTTTTCACAGTGTTTCACCTTTCACTGTGCATACCTTACAGTCTTTTACCGTATGCGCCACTGATTTCTACCGTATTATGCATGTTCTGCTAAATGCATGTGGTAGTGAAATTCATGTCCTACTTTGATATCTCATTGAGTCTTGTCATCTTATCAGTTAATTGTGTGGCCGCTATCTTGTATTAGAAATAAGACATTTCTTTACACTTTTATCCTTTTGCTTGTCTCCGAAAAAGTAGAAATCCACCCATATATCTGACTTCTATCTTCTGGTCTATCTTCGTGCCTATCACTGAATTACTTGGATACTTACTCAAACTCTTGCTTCCCTGCAAACCCTCAAAAACTGCTGAAACTGAGAAGAAAATTGTAAAAGAGGCTGAATAGCTTTTTTTTTTTTTTTTTTTTTTCATATACTTCGGTTGGAGGAGACCGTCTGTTTCCAGCACACAAAAAATCTCATTATATTGTACAACAGAGATTTGACAGTTCTATGCATGGAGGAGAGACAATACAATGCATTAGACAAGACCCAGGAAAGCTCAGCCATTATACAGACATATGAAGCTAACTATCAGTGCACCATTGTATTAAGTAAAGGGAGAGTTATATGGCACACAATAATAATCATATTTGACATTGTCCTTGCATTATCCACCATGAAGGTTGGGAAAGATGTGTCTGTTCTGTACACTATGGCAGCATAGCGTCTTAGCGCAGTGACCCAGTTAGGGAAAGAGAGACTGGCAAATATATCTGCGAGGATTTGCCAAAGGGCACAGGAGATAAGTGACAAAATGGAAAATGCTTTAATGATGATCATAAAGGTCTTGTGTGGTGGAGTGTTGGGGCACAGCTTCAGTGTTCCTCTTCCTGTTAGCTGTACACGCAGCCTGCGGGAGGAAATTTCACTTTCCTTACCCAACGAGCAATAAATAACCTTAGTGGACCTGAGCTTCTACATAGGCAAATTGGCACCCTTTGAACAGATTGGTAGGGTATTGCGGTGCACTGTTAATTTATGTCTACTCAACCTAATAGCCATCAAATTCTCAAACGCAATAACACTAAATTACAAAATAAAGGTCCATAAGTGTATAGGAGATTATCAAGTTGGAAAAATAATTAACCAGGTAACTGACCATTAATGTAACCATGTTGTTTTAATCATTTTAATGAGAAACTGTGAAGATAAAGCACAGGTTGCCATATGGTCGGCACTTACACCTGTACAGTATGTGATGATGAGGAAGTCTGGTGCTGAAACCCTTAACAAAAATAGTAGCTTATATGTGACTGCACTGCATAGAGCAGCTTTGGATGCAATCAGTTGGCATTTGAGTTTACAACATCAATGGGCTTAATTAATAATTAATGGAATATAATTTGTCTCTGTTCTCTGTGTTGTTGCTAATCATGCTTACAACACAAACCATTGTTTGTGCACCAGCAGAAATGTGTACACCATGTCTTACTCATCTTAAAGTGTGAATCAGGCAGTTAACCAAATTATTTGGGTTTGTTGGTTCGGCTAGACTCCTTAATACCAATGAAGTCTCTTAATGCCACTGCATACAATGATATTTGAGACTTTCAAGAACTTTGTGGCAAGAGTTTTGGGTGGCCTTGTTCTGTTCTGTGCATGTCAATGTGCCAGTGAACAAGATGAGATCCATAAAGGATATTGATTTTCTTCACAGTGTTTTGTCGCTCATCGATATAACGATATAACCTGGCAGTATTTCAATGAGGAAGCAGTTTGTTCGCTACTTCACTTTTTTCGCGAACCAGCGCGTATATTAGCCATTGAATCACTTGAGTTGGTTCTTTATATGAATCAGTCAAATGGCATCGGATTTGGTTTAAAAATATTTTTCAGTTACGTGCCAAAAGAGTGGAGAGATTTGACTTAAGTAAAATAGTAATGCAATATTTTTAAAAAGGAGAATGACAGTGCTGGATTAATGGAATATTTATCTACATTCAGTTGAAACAAGCATGCAAATACATTATCGTTTGACAGCAAGGGAAGTGTAACTTTAGCAGTAAACTCCCAGTAAAGCGCTGTGATTGACACAGGTAAATAGGTACAAACACTATTTGTACCTATTGTACTATTTCAAATATTTCATTGAAGTAATGTAAACATAGTTTTGCAACTTGTAATGTACCCTGCAAATATTCTGCAATCTGAATTTACTGTGCTGCTGTAAGCTAGAGAAAAGGCTTTAAGGTAATTCGTTGAATTTTTACCACGTTTTTGGTTTGTTCATACGCAGTGTCCCCTTTTAAATGATCCTGTTTTGTGGATAACCAAGCGTACTAAACAGACGTCCACTACATTTATCGTTTCCCTCAAGATCAGTTACAGTTCCCTCTAATCTCTTTTGATGCGGACATCAGTAGGCCTACTACTTTCGTCTCCAAACTTTTAGCCCTGATTAATAAACCATTATGCTTTTTACTTCTGTGAGTGGTAAATAAAGGAAGACTATTATAATTATATCACGCTTAATCAAATGAGATGCTATAAGTGCTGCTTTTCCAAGGAGGTAATAAACAATTCAACACCATCGAGTAAGTCATGGGACCAAACACTCACATCCCTCTGAGCTGCAGTGATGGTTATGCTTTGTGAATGGTAGTGCATTGTGTACAGCCTAGCTGTGTCCGTGGAAGCTTTTAGAGAGAATTAGACTATTACCATCAGTGTGTGAGCAACACTCCGTGACAAAATAAGCTACAATATTGATGCTGGCATCAAATTATTTTCATGTTTTAAAACTTGGAACAACAGAGGTGTTATATTCTGCATCCCTGACCTAATAGATCCCCCGCCACCCCACCCCTGCTTTATTCCAGTGTCTTGCCCTTGGTATTGTTTGCTTTTAAGAAAGCTCTGAGAATTTTTTTTATTATTGACCATAATGATGTACATTAATTTCCTTCATGTACAAATTCTGGGAGAAAGGAAAGTCTGAAGGATGAAATTGCTCTGTTTGGCAGAGGAAGCTTTTTGTTCTCTACTCTGTGTGCTTTTTGCAACTGCAACTAGGGAATTGGCAGCGCTGCCAAGATTAAAAAACGGCCAGAACCATTTTGAGCCAGTTTGTAATCTTCTCAAGCGAAGGCCTGACACACATTTTTTAAAGCCACATAGTGAAGTATGATGACAACTAAGAGCCACTGTAAGGATCAGGTCTGTTGGGTGAAGGTCAGGAGAATTGCTGATGAGCTGTTCAGGGTCAACACTCATAGCCCTACAGCCTAACAGCCTTCCAGAGATGGGATGATGGAGGAGAAGAGAAAAATAAACGTTGCATCTTCCTGACATTGACAGTTAAATCAACATAGCTGTTCACTATTCTAGCTGTAGTATGTTTTTGAACAAGTTAGAAATAATTTTAAGACTAATATGTATCTATGACTCAAACTGATAGGCCATGTCACAAATGTTTTCTAGAATAAACATCTATTAATATCACCTGCATTCTTAGAAATAGGTTTTGACATATGGTGCATTCAGTCCTCCTGGGAAGTTTGTATTTATAAGTTGAGAAGACGTAATCAACATGTCAGGTGCATTCTAATCAGTTTAACTGAAGCAAGATGGTGACGTACCTTTGTTAAATCTATTAATTAATGAATTAAAAAAAAAAAAAAAACACCAAGGTTCTACAAAACGACGAATAAAGAATGTGCGTCAGGTCAGGTGCAATCTAAGAAAAGTCTTTAAAAACGGACCCAATCTACTGTGTTAATATAAATCAATTTTCTGTACAGTTCTTATTCCGTTTTTGCGAAGGTGCTGCTGTGTATTCTATATTCTGAATATTTTATCAGAATTGTACAATAGTATCATATTTAATACATGCAGCTCAGTTTATAGTAAAAAAAAAAAAAAAAAAAAAACAATCCTTAACAATTACCCTCAACCACAGTCACTGCATCAATTTCGTTTGCCATGCTTTCTCAAAACCCAGAGTTTCCCACTGGAATCACGACATTGTAAAAACTCGTAAATATGACCTTACTGTCATGAAGCACCAACAATCCCTCCCATTCTTCAAGTTTCAAAAGCCTATACAGAAAAAGATTTGCGCTCTAGTGATTTCTTGGGTTCTTTAACGAAGTTCTGCAACATGTTGAAATCTCACATTCAGTTTGCAATTCGTGCTGATTCAGTCCTAAATGTGTGCTTTGTAAATTGCACAATGCCAGTCCCAGTGACCCTATCAATTCACAGTTGCTGCATTCATCCTATAATTCCTTACTATACAAAATCAAGCTAGGTGTTCTCAATTTACAATGGGATTGGAGACTGCTTAAGGGACTGCAACCACTGTATTTTTTTAATTGCAGCTTATAAGTTTAATGCTGAGTGTTCACTGAATTTGAAGCCATGGCAGGGATTATCATAACTAATGTATTTTAATAATGAGCAGGTTTAAGAGTCAGGCGAGGTTGATTGTGGTGGCTGCAAAAGCATGATTGTCAGCCTTAGGGCGAGGAGCCCTAATGGGGATTTATTACATGCCAAAGAGAGTTCACATGCCTTCATTACAACATCTTTTTTACTGTCCAAATGCCCTGTTTTAATTAAAGGAAACAAACACAGAGCTACTATTACGTTTACTGTTCCACTGGCCATAGAATGGTCGACATTTTTTCTAGAAGATAATGTGCGTAATTAAAGTCTGGCGATTTGTCAAGAAGAAACTTAAACTCGAGTACCACCATGAGGGACATCAACAAGAAGAAATATGATTATCGCAGCCCTTTTTTGTAGTGCAAATCTGTTATGATAAACTTTCTTTACTTATTTTTTTAATTAAGCAAAGCTTCAATAACTGGTGGAGTCTTGCAAACAGCACACACCCAAGATACAAAATTTACTGTGCTCAGCTATCATTTATTGACAGCTTTCAGTCACGTCCCCGGTGACTTTTATAAAGTCATACCCAAACCACAAAAAGATACCAGGAAAATCAGCTTTGACCCTCCCAGAGGCAGCAATGACCCATATTCTGTCATCCAATGACAGCTTTTTGAGGTTACGTGGGGACTCCATCCTAGTAACCATTTCACAGGTATGAAACCAAATACGTTCCCTGGTTTCAATGAAGCATTGAATCCATCTAATGGGCTCTCTGAATGGTTCAGCAGTCCCTGTGGGAGTACTGTGGTAGTAAGGGGTGATGTTAGGTGGGTTAGACACAGTAAAACCTTCATGCAGAGTCAAAAAAGAAACATTAGTCTCTTGCTTGTACAGCTGTGGGCCCAACAGAGACTAAGTGATGTGGTTCACAATGAATCTAAATGATGGGTTAACGCATTGAATATTTTAGCCACCAGACACAGCAAGAACATCCAGGAATTTGTCTTCACAGGGGAAATAGTGTTGTCGAGGAGAGCCCACTGTAGGGGGGAACTCATTAATCATTGCAAGCCACTGAACCATGCAGTTCTTCTACCCCTCTCAAGCGTCTCTGCTATAGAAAGGCACTCTCCTCTGCAAACGTTATTCCGATGCCCTTTCATTTATCACCCAAAATCAAATTGCATGTTTCTGCTTAATAATAGAAGCCTCCCAAAAAGCTCTCCTGATGTGTCTTGTAGGGTTCAGTGTGCTTTGAGAAATGACTCCGGGAGGAAGTACAGCCTTTAAATTAAAGGCGATCCTCAAAGCTAGAATGGCTGAGTGTCAGCTGTTCTGATATGCTTGAACATGGGGTGATTTGTTCTGACCTTGGAAATGCCTACGGGTGACAAGGGTCATCTAGGTCATGCTATACATTTTTGAGTTGTATGAAGGATATGTATGAATAGATACTAAACAATTCAGTATGAATTGTTGTTCTCTATTTACTAGAGTCAGTTGAGGTGTTGTGGCATTTGCTAAGGATATTACAGATTATTTACATAACGTTAGAGTTGAGTATTGGGGAATTAGAATTATTTTAAAGGGACTGTTTATGATATCTGCTATCTAATTAAATAGTGATATTCACTGGAGTGGACATGCTTTCTTGAAAATGCTGTTCATTTCCTGAAAAGTGTAAAACACACATCACACTGTCATTTATTCGTTCATTTATTCGATCAATTGATTGTATTTTTTTTTTTTTTTAATGAATTCTAATTACATTTTGTTTAATTGATACAGTGGTGGACAAAATTATTAACCTATAAAAGCCTGTAAAAAAATAAATCTTCATCATTAATCCTTTTGATTAAAAGTACTGACTATGGAAATTTATTTTTACAGGCCTTTTTTGTTCACATTTGCCAAGCGTGTCAATAATGCTGTCCACCACTGTATATAATTATGTATTTCTTAATATCTACTTTTATTTGTGCTATTTTATTTCTAATTGTTTGCAATTATGTATTAATACATTTATTTATAACTATAAATGTATAACTCTTTATAATATTATTATAATTATGTGAATTATGTTTTTAATGTCATGATTTTTTATAATATATTTTTATTCCTATTTATTTATGTATTTAGACTAAATTACATTTATTTATACATGATAAATTAAATTAAGTGAATTAAATAATTAATAAACATTTCTAGGTAACCATTTTAAGTTCATGTAAATGTCCTCTATGAGTATGAAGTGATCAGGACTTGTGGGTTTGGTAGGTTCAGTTTAGTTGGCACAGCACCAATCTGTGCTGAAATGTCCAGCAAAATCTGTTAAGGTCAGATCGTCATGTTGTAGGACCTTGTTAGAAAGAAAATCCACTAGATTTGCTTTTGAGCCAGAAAATAATCCTGAAAAATAAAAGTTTGGCAGACTTTCCCTATACCTTATTATCATTGGTAAAATGGCGAATAGAATAATCACATTATTTTAGTTTTTAGGACTAATGGCATCTATCCTATCTCCTCATTTTTTATTTAGTTTGCCTATGCAGTTAATGGAAAACCAAATGTATACCAAATTGACATCACTGAAGTTTAATACGGGCAGTCTTGTGTTAATATCAGTTTCTAAGATGTTACAAAGTCACACAGAACAAACAGCTTGGTTTCAATAAATGGTCATTTTGGACTTTGAAGATAGTTTCAACTTCTGGAAGTTAGTTTACATGGTACATTAAACTGTTGTATTTTTGAAAGATCAAGGAGAATTAGATTTTTCAAGATATGACCCCTTTAATAAAGGAAGACCTCTGCTTTCCACCAATAAATGATGGACTGCTTGAAAGATTACTTTGTTTTTATGAGTGGCATTTCACTTTAATTGGTTCATTATTTCCAGCAATTGCATCTTCAAATTCCCTTGATTGCTGCAGCTGTGGTTCATGCTGTGTCAGAATAGTTGAGGTTGTGAACACACACACACTCTCTCTAACAGGCACATACTTCTATTTTCCAGATGGACACATTAAATCAGTGCTTGCTGGACCTGGCAGGATGTTATCAGAAGCCATCGACAGCTTCCACCGTGGGTGGATATTGCTATAATATAAGAAAAAGTGCTGATGTTATCGAATGATGGATTTTTGGTCATAAGGTTGTTATGGTTTTCATTTCCTAATTGAGCATCCCTCAAATAGTGCTTTCAGACATGTGCTCTATATTTGCAGTCACAGATTATGCCAGTTCTTTGCAAACAGTGTGCTATTCCATTGTGTGGATGTAATGCATGTGTAAAATGATGCACATCCATCTTTTCAAAGATCTCAAAAACTATTTGGAATTTTGGGACTTCACACTGGTAGCTATTCAGGTGACAAAAAAAAAAAGTTTCATATTTTAAAACGTGCCTTTTAAGGATAGATTTATTGAGGGAGGTGCGAGTTATTGCCACATTCTCGGCAGCAATATGATGGTCGATTCAATGGTATGATAAATGTCTCCAAATATTTTCAGGCGGAGAGTGTTTTTTTCCCCCATTCCACAGCCCTGCCACTGAAAATGTTGCCACCGCTGCCTCAGAGATATATATCTAGGAAATTCTGAGGTTTGGAGGGAAAAAAATCTCTTTATCCTGCATGACAGGCCTTGTTTGGTCTATCAGAGACAGAGACATGAAAAACAGTTCACAGAAATCTTTTTTTGCCAGTGATAACCTGTACATTTTCCTTCAGTAAGGATTTGTCTGTTCTTGGTTTTGTGAAACCTAAACCTGACGAGTGCTGTTCTTATCTGACAAGCTGGTCTGAGATCACCAGACTCAAAGGACTGGTTAGTTTAATCTTTGAGCATTTAGTTGCACTCTCAGCCCTCTAGGATATTAAGATGCACCATCTGTTTACTGAAACCTGCTCAGCATGGTTTACATGCAATACCTTGTCAGTCAAATTTATGCTTGAGCGAATGGGCATGGCAGCATATGCTAGACAGGAGACAGACAGAAATATATGAGACCCATTTTCACATATCAAACTGTACATATTTATAGAAATGTGTATATACATATATGTGTGTGTGTGTGTTATGTATATATATATATATATATATATATATATATATATATATATATATATATATATATATATATATATATATATATATATATATATATATTTAATTAATTACTTGATGTGCTTAATAATCTAATTAATCGCAAATTACATTTGGCTATGAGATTATTATTTCATTTTTTTTTTTTTTATGAAATAATACTCTAAATAACTTCCAGCATGTGGTGGTAAATGTCTTTATGAGTCTTTCATTTATTTATTCAAATTTGTTCTAACGGCTGATTCATTAAGGAGTCCAGTAAACAGCTAACTTTATGAATGGGCCTTTGAATCATTTATTCACCTGATTTGTTCAAAACACAGATTCATTTAGAAACTAAACACCGCTGTGCTCAGAGATGCACAACAATTCGGCTGTGGCTTTATAGGTAATATTTTTGTTGGCAAAACTAAGCGAAAATATACAATATTGTGTTTAAAAGAATAAACAATAAACTTCTTCTAGTTTCTTCTACTACTGAACTATTGTTGTATAAAATCACATTTGCACTTGTTATAATCAAGAGAAAAAAATCACTCTTGTTAAATTGCTCTTGCTGCTCAAGTGATATCATTTGATATAAATATGAGATGAAAAAAAAAAAACTCATACAGACATTTTTTTTTTTTTTTGCCACAATATCCTGAATTTATAGAGTTGTTGCCCTGCATTATATTTTCAGCAGTCATCTGAATGAAATGTAAGATGACCTACTGTTCTGGAGGGCGGGGCCAGTGTGTTATCTGTGTTAAAATATTTTAATCACATTATTGTAAAGTATATATATATATATATATATATATATATATATATATATATATATATATATATATATATATATATATATATATATATATATATACGCACACACACACACACACACACACACACACAAATATAAATATATGTATGTATAGGCTACAATTCACACAGGTTCACCAAAATTGGACAATAGAAGATTGGAAAAATGTTGCCTGATCTGATGAGTCTCGATTTCTGCTGTAACATTCAGATGTTAGGGCCAGATTTTGGTGTAAAGAACATGAAAGCCTGGATTAATCCTGCCTAGTCCCAACGGTTCAGGCTGCTGGTGGTGGTGTAATGGTGTGGGGGATATTTTCTTGGCACACTTTGGGCATCTTAATACCAATTGAGCATCGTTTAAACACCACAGCCTACCTGAGTATTGTTGCTGACCATGTCCATCCCTTTATGACTACAGTGTACCCATCTTCTGATGGCTACTTCCAGCAGGATAATGCACCATGTTACAAAGCTCAAATCATCTCAGACTGGTTTCTTTAACATGACAATGAGTTCTCTTTACTCACATGACCTCCACAGTCACCAGGTCTCAATCAAATAGAGCACCTTTGGGATGTGGTGGAATGGGAGATTCGCATCGCATCATGGATGTTGCAGCTGACAAATCTGCAGCAACTGCGTGATGCTATCATGTCAGTATGGATTACAGCTCTTTAATATGTACCTCCCCCCCTTTTTCAAGGGATCATAAGTAATTACATTTTGAGACTATAACACTCAAAAGCTGGACATTTCATGGACAGTCTAAGCCATTCCTTCTTTATTTCTCTATCAGTTAAGCAGATAAAAGTTCTGGAGCCTTTTCTTGGTGTGCCGTTTGCATTTAGAAGCTGTTTCTGTGAACCCACATCATGCGGTCAAAGGAGCTCTCCATGTAAGTGAAACAGACCATCAGAATACTTGAGGCAGAGAACCCACAAACAAACAACAAATGAAGTCAGCTGCAGTAAAGGCTGGCAAAGCATCACAAAGGAGGAAACCCAGTCTCTGGTGAGGTCCATGATTTCCACACTTACAGTAAAGCAGTCATTGCCTGCAAAGGATTTCCAAACAAAATATAAAAAAATTAACCTCTTATTTATGATTATATTTATTTGTCCAATTACATTTGAGCCTCTGAAAATGGGTGGGCTGTGTATTAAAATGGTTTTAATTGCTAAGCGTTACATGTTATATTTTTAGATAGAGAAATGTTGTGAAAATATAATATACCGCAAACACATACATTCCTATCCTGGGATTCGATTTCTCAGGGGACCCATGAGTTAGCTGAAAAACAGTAGGTAATTTGCTCTGTAATTTTTACTGGGGTAGTGTGAAGAAAAACAAATTTACCTAACCTCCTTGGGGAAAACTAGCTGCACCCGATTCACGCTTTAGGCAATTTCCCATTGACATTACTATCCACAGCAACTAAATGGACTTGAGGGCTGGAAAACACGAACACCATAGCAAAGAAAGCTCTTTGAACATACAACCACCATGTTGTTAAGCTTTGATCTTAAGTCATTTAATTATGTATTTCGCCACTAACAGAAAATGGACTATATTCTTAAGCTTTCATGATGCACAGCAAAAACAATATCAGGAAATGTGTTGCACCTGCTCTCAAAGAATAGAAGGGACACAAAAGAAGCATGCTTGGAAAAATCAGTGGTTTAACCCTTCTTTGAGAAATATATCTCATTCCAAATTCCCTGTTTGACAAGATTATGTCACAATGTCTGATTCTTGGCTCCCAGTTTAGCATTCATCAGTTTTCCCCACTAGCAAAGGTGACTTGACCAGCATTTTATTCTTTATGGTCTCTTGATGATGTAATTCAAGAAAAGAAAGGAACAGTCTTTACTAGCCATCATTTAGTCCAACAAACTATTCATATTTTATTCTGAGTTTTTCTTTCTTTTTTGGCAGATACGTAATGTTTTTTTTAATAATGAATCATTGTATAAATTTTAAATAGAAATACTGCTATAAAAATATTAACTGGATTTTTGTTTAGTTTTATTTCACAGCTTCTGTGAAAACAACTTTTGTGAAAGCATAAACTAAAATACTGAAAGATGGAATATTATAGTTTTCGAGAAATAGCATAACAGTCGGAGTATTTTAATTGTAAAATATAAAATTTTTACCCATTGCATTTAAAATAAAGGTAAATTAAAAAGTTAATAAAACACCAGAGGAAGGGTTAATTCACTCTAAGAGGAATATTCTGTCATTTACTCATGACAAAAATCCTTTCTAAATTTCTTCCCCTTCATTTTCTCAGTAACATAAAAGAAAAAAAAAATCAAGAGGAATGGCAATTTGTTCTTTTTTGGAGAAAACAGTCTTGAAAGTTACAAAGTAGACAAATAGAGATAGTCCACATGATTTCTGATTCTGAAGTTTCATGTGAAGAACAGTGTTTGTGGTTCACATCTGATGCATTTTTGATCCGCACAAGAACATGCGGTATGTTGGTAAGACACTGCAGAGAAACTCTTTAGCTCAGTTCAGCACAGTTCTGGCATGTACTGTCAACACAGCAGTTTGAATATGCGAACATGAGCAAGATTTCAGAGCTTTAGGACAGTCTTCCATGCCTCCTTACAGCACCAGGTCTATGTGTGTCCTGAACTCTGCCTTGGCATAGCTGCAGGCGTTAATAGCTTGTCTGACCATTAGAAGCAATGTTAAAAATGGGACATCTATAATGGTTGTTTTGAAATGCAATTTTATTTACTGAAATAAGAAGTTCAGGTCTTCAGAGGCTTCATTGTGTGCATCGTGTCCCTGTGGTCTTTGTAAACACGGCCATGGCAAATTAATATATAAATAATTTTGTTCCATCTGTTTCATTTGAAGTATTTTCAGGGATTTTGTTCTTCTCATTGCTTCCATTCTTCAATAACTGTCTTTTTCGTTCCGGTTCCTCTCTCTCTCTCTGCAACCACACATTTTTTCTGCTTCATTTCCTCCAGGCCACCCACTAAACATGCGACCATATCTAGACAATGTATGTTTACAGCAATAAACAAATTAAACATAACAGAGCTGCAACAACAACAGGAGCATGAGTGAAATAAGCCTACTGGCGTGAATGGAAATGGCAGATGGAAGTAAGGAGTGCTGCCCAGGAGACACATATCACAGATAACTGATGCCAGCCCAACTGCATCTGACAGGAGGCTGCGATATTTAATCAGACCTAGCACTGAATCAACACCACCGCCAGCTGCAATTCAAATCCCTTTATAAAACCTAAATGTCAATTAGCTGGAAATAGCACAGCACCACACCCTGTTGTCAAACTATTACATTATGATGTGTTGGCAGAGTCTTAGTTTGGCGACCTGACAGTAACGGGGTAGGTGTGTGACAGTGCGCCATTTATAATCCATTGCTGAAGTTTGCCCTTAATGTAATTTCTAAATTCAGAGATGTGAAATACAGTGTATAGACATCTTTCCGCCACTGATAGCTGTGCATTGTCTTTCTATAAGCATTTGTCTGTTCTCAGTATTGAGAACTTGATTGCACTAGTGAAAAATAAAGGTTCTTTATAGTCATCTGTGGTTCCAAGAAGAAACTCTTACATTCATGCAGCCTTTCTAGTGGACCCAAAGGTTATTTATATTTGAAATAATGGAAAGATTGAAAAAAAAAGAAAAAAAAACAAGCACACTGACAGGTTCTTTGGAGAACCCAAAATGGTTATTCTATGGAATCACTGCAAAGAGTGTATTACTCAAATTTAGTGACAACTAAGATTTAATTCTACGTTTAATTTGTGGAAAATTCAGAGCCAATGCAGATGGCGATGAATGGATGTATTGTGCAAATGAGTATAGTTTGGGTATATACTGGACTTTGTTAATGTTCATTTCTCGGTTGATATATTTCATTCAATTTAATCTATTTTTCAATCTGTGCATTGTTATGCAATAATATCATGATGCCTAAATTCACTTGTTTTGTAGTGTTTAAAATGATTGATTTTTAGTCGTCTTATTTGAATTTATTCAGACAAAATACAGACTTATTTCAATATAATTTCAAGTAATTTATCAGTTATTTGCATATCATGAAAATAGTTATTGGCTTACTGGTATCAGTAAGCCTATAACTTTGTATGCTACTTTATAAAACATGAAGTACTGACAGGATTTGGGGCTCAAAATAACTGTTTATGTATGGCAAAATAAATATTTGGCTTCTTTCCTTTAGAATTTAAAAGAGGTTGAGATAACACTGCGTTGATTATACATGTGGACTGCTAGATTTGCTGTTTCACACTTCATTAGAAACTGTGAACATTGATTGAATGGTGCAACATCATAAAAAAACCAATAAGCCAGAGCGCAGTTATAAAGTTGCCTTGGGAGTTCAGAATTAATGGTAAATATAATGGAATTTCATAACAAAATCAGTGTTGTGGTGTCAGTGAGAGTGAAAAGCATGGAAGTGTTGGTGATGTTTTGTATTTGTCCAAAGAGCTTCCATTGTCCCACAGTCTGTTGTCCCTCAGCATTGAGTTTGCCTAGTCTAATTGTATTTTTGTATGTATTTAAGGTTGTGGCAAGTCAAAATGATGTTCACACATCATGGGCAATGATAACAAAGTAACTACATCTGAAAAAATAAATAAATATCTCTCCACAAACTCCTGCTAAATTTTGACCTCTCCCTATTGGTGTTAAAGGGGATTATGTGTGAGAGGGTTCTGTGGAAAGCAAAGGAAGTTTGAAGTGAAAAGGAGAGAGAGAAAGTTGCAGCTTTCAGCTCCACATCACTTCCTGCAAACCGTTTTCCAACACCTGCTACTTGCTGTAGATGACACATGAACTGTTCCATTTGATAGCACAACTGGTGCTCTGAAAGCCAAAGGCACCTAAGTAATGACATCTCTGCAAAGCCTATGTACACATTATCCCAGTGGAAATTAGCTGATTTTATAAATGATTTGAATTCTATCATGCTGAAGGAAACGCGTGGCCTGTTATAAAAAACCGCATGCTCAAAGAGATACTTCGAAGTGCTTGTGATAGACGTTTAGAAAAGGTTTATAGGCACCATATGCTGAGCAAGCCAGTTTCAACGTTATTCAATCAGAGATGATTGCAATTTTAGCGCATCGTATTGAATCCTAGCCAGATCGTGTAAGCCTCAGTAAACATTTCAGTAAAAAAAAAAAAAAAAAAGATTGCAAAATGCTCATATGTCAGAGTGACCTATTGCTAATCATTTAAATGGCTGCTGCTGCTTGTTGAACTTTTTTTTTTTTTTTTGCATGCACCATCAAATGCATTGCCCATTAATGCATGCTTCCTTAAGGAAATATAATCGGATTCAGAAGATCAAGCATGATAAATACATAATTTCAAATGTATTTTTAAATACACCCAATAAAATAGAAATATCTGTTCTTAAATAGTTTAAGCATTTCTCGCTATTCATATGGATTCCTGAGAGAATTTATGGAGCTTGGATACTTGGATAATTGCTCAAGATCTTGATGACATTTTAATTAATGTACAGTACCAGTTCTTTTTTGGGGTTCAATACAACTTCAGCATTTCCCAAATTCCCAAGAAATTTATATTTACAATTTTATAAATTATTGCAACTATAGTGGAACTAAAAATCATTTGGAATGTGTATGTTACATATGTATGTTACATATCATCAGGAAACGAGTATGGTAGAATTACCAGCCTTGCAAGTTGAAACCATTCTAAAGGCCTTTGCACACTGATGACCTGGTTTCAGGGGGTCCATGAATTCAATGTCTACGTCAAAAAACCCCACATGAATAAATCCTACGATTGATGATAAATTCGCATTGCCCCGCATTAGCTATACAGTCCTACCATAACTTCAAATGTTGTTTATTGAAACTCGTTTCACTTATTTCTATCATCTCAATAACCAGTGGTTGAATCAGAAGATCTAACATTAACTTGTAGGTTACAGTTATAGTGTTTCTTTCAACATGGATCGGATATTTATTTTAAGTTTGTTTCATGCTAATTATCGAATGCACGCCTGCCTCGCTTGAACTGAGGCAATGCGAGGCAGATGTGAACCGTCTCACCAGTAAAGAGCATCATAACTATATTTATCATTTAAAATTCTTAATAAAACTAACATAATTTGAATGCTGAGACTTTGCTTCCTATTATCAAAAGTGACCTGCTCTGTTGTGTCTGTCAGGTCCATTGTCTGTCTGTGGCCTTTCTACTCTGCCATGTTTTTCACGACATAAGAAAATGAACGTGTGACGCGAGCGGCTGGAAATGGACGAGATGAAGCGCAATACGGAAAACCAGACACGACACATATACAAACTAAAATAAGCACTTCTTTCAGCACAGTAAAACAAAGCAAATGAAATAGTAGCATCTTAATTATTGGGGTGCCAAGCAGTTTCTGCTGATTTCATGTGAGTGCCTCATCAAAATTATGATCTTAGTTTTTTTTTTTTTTAAAATGCTCTGATCACACTGCTTCTGAACAAACTATATTTTCAATAACCCCCTAAGTCAATCTATTTTCTTTAGTCACGAGATAAAACTTTACTTAAATGTACAGTAGGTCAATAGTGTGAAGTGACATTCAGTCAAGTATGGTGACCCATACTCAGAATTCGTGCTCTGCATTTAACCCATCCAAAGTGACACACACACACACACACACACACACACACACGGAGCAGTGGGCAGCCATTTATGCTGCGGCACCCGAGGAGCAGTTGGGGGTTCGATGCCTTGCTCAAGGGCACCTAAGTCATGGTATTGAAGGTGGAGAGAGAACTGTACATGCACTCCCCCCACCCACAATTCCTGCCGGCCCGAGACTTGAACTCACAACCCTTTGATTGCAAGTCAGACTCTCTAACCATTAGGCCACGACTTCCCTAAATAGGTTTTTTTCTTTGTTACAACATAACTGTTACCATGAACAAAAGTAAATTTGCTTTAATATATATATAAAAAAAATGTTCACTTAAAATTAAACAAACATTGTCAGTAAATGCTTAATTTAGTTGACTTTAAATAAAGACATGAATATTCTCTTGGAAAGACCTAAATGTTTATTGTGATGTTACTAACATTTAACAATGCCCCCTTCCATTAATCATGGAATATATTTGAATACAAGATCTAATGCAATAAAACATATCCCGTATCTAAATATCTTTGATTACTCCAGTACTTAGAGATTGACACTCTTTCTTGGGTTCTCCCTCCATGAATATTTTCTGTAGAGCCTCAAAGGTGTGTTTGAGTTCACTTGGGTAGCTCACAATTAGAATGTAGACGAGGCCAAACAACATGGCACATGCATGTGGGACTGATGGCAAGTCAATAAGGACATGCACCCCTTCAGTAATAATTCCAAGGTGATGTGATGGCTGGAGAGGATCCTCATCTTCCTTGAAGACAAACTGCCATTGTTCATCTCTGGAGCTCTGCTTCAGCTTCATCCTTCTGAACAACCTAATAAAAAACGACAAGACATTACAACGTTATTTTGATGAAATCAGTGACTGATGTGTCTATATTAAAAATATTAACAAAAATAATTACCTTCTCCCAATCAAATCTCAAAAAAACTAATTGAAGGTCTAATAATAATACAATTTAATGACTTGCAAAGTGCAAAAGATTTGTTGACTCTTCCAAACATGTTTCTCATAGCAACTTGAACTAAGTAAAGCATTGGTATAATTATTATATAATATCTATCTTCAAACAGTTACAACATGTGCCAAATACAGTAGTATACATACTTCAACCAAGAAGCTCTGAAGTAAAACATAATTAAAAATGTGATTAAGATATAATAATATACAGTAGTGTTCTACAAAAATATAACATACAATTTATTAACCAGTCAGAATCAAGCAGTTTAGTCAAAATTTTCTGAAAAGAATCAATCACTTATAATGAACAGATTTAATTTGGTCTTTTAATCACATCAGTGTTAATTTCGTTGACTAAATATTTTCGTCATTATTTTCGTCACGAATATATTTTTGCCGACGAAAACGAAACGAAAACTAAAATAGAAGGCACTGATGGAGACTAAAACTATGACTAAATTGATTGACATTATCGTCAACGAATAAAGGACGAGACGAAAATAGACTGTGACGAAAATCAAATCAGCAGACGGGAGAGATGCGAGGAATGAGCAAAAGAACCGGCAAAACAGAACAGACTGCATGAGAGAAGAGAACCAATAAGAGCCTGACTTATTGAGACGTGAAGCGAAGGTTTTCAGTTTTTATGAGCTCCCGGGAAGACGGCATTCGAAGAGGTGATAGGGACTTTAAGCAACAGCCTCTGGTGGAACGGCAACGCCATTCTGGCGTTGTATTGCGCCTGCGCGAATTTAACTGCTACTTTGTGACGTTCTAATTTAACTGTCTACTACGGGAGAACAGCTGATTTACCGGAGTCGCTACAACGTGAGAGGTTAAGTAAATAAATGTTATGTTTTTAGACTTATTTACATCATACAATATTAAAAACTCCTCTTCTGACAAAAGATTGTCATTTAACGCCAAAAGCAATCCTTCTCTTGCTTTTTTAAATTATATATTTTTTTGGATCTCAATAAATGAATTAATGCTGCGTTGCGCTGTTCTGTTTTACCGTTGCTTAGTGACTTTTACCTTCTTGGCTACAGCGGTGTGACGGCAAACTTCCGGTCGCTGTAGCCGTTCCATTTGCAGCTGTTGCTTAAAGTCCCTACTGTCTAAAAGAGCGACAAAATGTCCACAGCTCACTTCACGTTTGACGACGAACAAAACAAAACAAAGTGTAAAGCACGCGGAGCGCTCATTCGTGGCAAGATCACAACCAATTTGAAAAGACATTTACAGACGAGCCACCCGGACATTTTCTCAAATGTAATTTTACAACGATGTTCTTTTGTTTATTGAGCTAAGCAAAATTGGAATAGTGCAGTGCATAGATGTTGTAGCATTAAATATTACGAACTGAAAAGTACTGTAAAATAGCCCCTTCTTCAAGTTAGATGAGAGCACAATACTAATACGTAATATCATGATAAATACATTTGATTAATACTAATGTTTAGTATATTTTATAATGTTCTACTTGTTGACAATATCACAAATGTTTCTATATTAGTCATGTGAAACATGAATGTTCACATCCTATCATTATACATACAAATCTAGCAATATTGTAGTATTTAAAACATACAATATTGCTAGACAAATTAATACCTTATAAAATCTTGTTACTTTTTTTATCCACCTAGCTGCCAACTTATTAAATATTTACTTTAAATGTATGCACTTATTGTTCAGCTCAGCTGTAAGCTTTAAGGTCCTGGACCTAACTTTATTTTTCTTTTATTGATGGTCAATTGGCAGCTAGTTATTGTTTACATTATCATGACAGTGTTTGTTGCTGCATAAAAGCTTTTGAATCGAAATAAAGACACAGTTGTGTTGAAATAAAGTTGAATTTGTGTTTTATATATTTTGGTTAAGTTTGTTTCCTATACCAGCTGTAAAAAATTGTCTAGTAAATCTGTTATTGATTTTAGTCTTATTTTAGTCGACTAAAATACCAAGCAATTTTAGTCGACTAAAATACCAAGCAATTTTAGTCGACTAAAATAAGACTAAAATTAAAACAAATCAGATGACTAAAACTTGACTAAAACTAAAAAGAATTATAGTCAAAAGACTAAGACTAAAACTAAATTAAAATTTTGTGTCAAAATTAACACTGAATCACATGTAAACACTGATCAGCGAACATAAGCTCAACTGTGTGTGAATAACGCACAACAAACATCTTCTAGAAGCTCAAACATTCTGCATAACCAATGAGGTTCATTCTCGTGTGTTATGCAGCACATTTGTGCTTCCAGAAGAGGTTGGATCTTGTGTGTTATTCAAGTTAGGTTTAGCTTCTGATCAATGCTTTCATGCAAGTAAAAGACTAAATGAAATCTGTTCATCATAACAAGCTATTTATTCTCTTCAGAAAATTTGGACTAAACTGCTTGATTCTAGTGCATCCGTTTTCTGATCTCTTGATCTCTATGAACTTTTTGAAGCACAACAAGACAGACTATGGAAGGAAATCTGACAACATTCTGTTATCAAAATATCTTAATTTGTCTTCTGAAGAACGAAAGTCTTATGGCTGTGGAACAACATGAAGAAAAGTGATTATTGAAAAAAGTAATTAAATATTATTTTCAATTTTGGGTAAACTAGCCCTTTAAGTGATTAATGCAAAACTACTTACCAGATACTCCTTGATTAGATGGTCAACATCTTCTACAAGGTACACTATAAGGTATTTTAGAAGACACCCCAATTTTTGATTCACCTTGAGGCTCTAGGTAAGAGCACAAACACACACAATGCATTATTATGAAGTCCATTTTTTCATTTTGCATTATAACTCAAGCCATGATATACTGATTGTTATGTACTGACACATTATTATAATAAACAAATAAAGGAGGGGGAGGAGTTGATTGCTTTTTCCAAAAATGTTTGACAACTTAGGATCTGCTGTAAAGATTTTAGTATTAACAAATAAAATAAATAAATACTGACATGAATTGAGACAAATTATATATATATTTAAAAGCTATTCTTTAGTGTTAGTCATTCCTATTTAAATTAATATGAAAATAATATTCACAGTTGTTTACTTTGGGACTCACCAATTTCAGCAATAAAAGGTAAAATTCAGAAATTTCCAGGAAACAAAAGTCAACCTGTAAAACAGAGGAAAAGGTGAAGGTTTTACATTTTTTTTTTTTTTTTGGGGCAGTTAGCACCATCCATAATAATCACTACGGACTGTAATTAATAATTAGACCTTAAGACATACTATTGTTGTGATATTGTACTATACTGCATTATGCTGACAGGTGAAAAAGGAATATGAATTATTCTTCAATGAGAACTCATTTACTAATTTAATACGTTTAATTAATGCAAAACTGTCAATCACCTACTATCAATCTCACACTCTTTTGCTAATTTGGGTGCGTTTTAAGGGACATGGCATCTGGGGACTAATTAAATGTTTTTCTCAGTCATTTTGCTCCAGATTCAATCTATTTCTTGTGGACAAGAGCTCGTACGGACGTGCGCACTATTCAAAATCGGTGCTTAAAATCTCGACAAACTGTGTAAATGACATTTGTATATATTCAAAATAAAATATATACATTGTACTTAATGTCAGTTTGCAAATTTTGCTCAAGATAATGATTTATTAAGTCCACGTCATAAAAACAAGAAACAATGCTTCTAACCAGAGCTGGAGATCTGTCGTTTCAACCACACAAGCCTGCGATGTAGTATGTGAATGTTCATTTGAACGATGGCTTTGGGAAACACCAACGTGACTTGCAATGTGAGTTGGCTAACTTAACAATACCATCTGGAAACGCACCTCAGAATGGTCCCGTTTCAGCCATTTGCCTATGTGAACTCCAAATAATTGTTTTCCGGAGTTGCACTGAACAATAACCTGCTCTATACTCATGGCCTCAAACAAACATCAACTGAATCGGAACAGCACCATTAACTTCTCATATAATGTTACCATTACAGCTCCTGCAGTCAATGTTTAACTAACGTTAGATTAACGTTAGTCGATGGTCGCAGTGCATATGAGAAAGGAGTTAACGTAGTTCATTCAAGCACTAACTTAGTAAAAGAAAAACGAGCCTTTTCACACAAGACTGCCATTATATTTAACTTACAGCACAGTGAAATAATAACTACATTAACTTTTCATTAAATTTGTCAAACAGAGGCAACAAACTTATTACAATGGCATGGTTTGGCTAGCTTTAGCTAACACGTGCACAAGTTGTCTGTAAAGTAATAGCCTAATTGTCCATCCTGCCACTGACCATTAATGTGAATGGAAAAACATTTATTTTCAGTAAAATTACAAATTTTCGAATGCTTATCTTGTCTAATAGCGATTTCCTGGGCCACAGACAGTTTTCATACTCGATGCGATAATGGTGGATGTGATTTACAGCTGTGGATGTAATTCTGACTCATTATTACGACGGATCTGATATGTACTGCGTTTTCATTCTTAATGTTTTGATGTGTACTTACACAAATTGAGCTAATACATTCTTTATAAGCTTATCGTTGAAAAACAGCGGTCTGTCGTCGATGCTTGAGGCTTATATCTTTATAATGATATATAGTTTTTCAAGATTAAATTTGTCCCGTTCCATTCATTCCATTTCAATCTATTCTAAATGTTGACAAGTGCACGCAAGGGGAGTTCAGGACGCTCCCGTCGGGCTTCAGATTAAGAGGTTCTACCTACTCAGCATCTCAGATCTTTTTGCACCATGGAGTCAAGTTGAATAACAGGGATCCAGTGTTAAATCTACTGCATGTTTTACATTTGCTTTATACATTTTTGCATGCAAGGTAAAATACAAAATGGTGCCTTTGAGCTTCAGTTAAAGATGCAACATAATTAACAAAGGCGATGTGCGGCATTAGAATAGTTACAGTATGATGTGAAAAGCTGTCTCCCAATAATTGATAGCATCTTCCAAGCGTTTCAGCACCAGCATGTTTGTTAGCACCTGTTGAGTGTATGAATTGAACTGGCAAATGATGATGTGACCCCTACACCTTGTAATAATTGCCACACACTGTCATGGAGGTGCTATTTAATGTAGCAATATGGAAAGTGGTCTACTAACCCAATGTATTTTGCTAACAGCAATCCTATTGTCAGAAACCTCTGAATGACAGATAGGCTACAGTCTATAATTATACAGCTACAAGGTAGGGTAGAGCTACCTCGTGGCCCTGTAAGACTTGAGCTCTGATGTACAAATCCAACAAACACACTTGCAGAACTCCATTGCTGCCCTGAAAAACAAACAAACAAAAAAAACAGCATCCACTGTTCACGTAACGTTGGGTTATCTTTCCCTTACAACCAGAAACACGCTTCTTTAGAGACATTCTTTCTGAGAAAGGCTCGTGCAGCGCTGCTGAATGAAGTGTTTTGATTGGCGCGCTCTCGCTCTCTTTCTGGTCGATATGTGTGTGGGTGCACTCTTCCCGGAGAAGTTCCCGTACAAGGAGTTCTAACCTTCATGATGTCATGAAGAGCCATAATCGAAGAAGAAGAAAAAAATCGGAAGGAGGGAGAACCAACAACAACAACAACAACAACAACAACAAAAATATTTATTTTAATGCAGAACTCTTGAAATGAAGTGAGTCTAAGTAATTCTGCTGCCTACTGCATGTACAGCACTCCAAATTAGTAACATGTGAGATTCCGTTACAGGTAGGATGCTACATTAGAAGAAAAACAGCTATATGTAGGCAGTAGGCAGCTCACTAGGTGTTGGAACAGAGCCAGTGTGTTTCAAACCCTGTGCAGACACTGCACACTCCACGGATGACAGCAGAAGAGCCTTGCATGCTGGTTGGTGCATGGTGAGTTTGTCATTGAGATTCCCCATCACATGTTCATAGTCTCAAATCAGGCAGAGTCTCAAAAAAAAAAATGCTGTTGCGATGCTTAAAAGGGGAAGATAATACCTTTTCATTCAGTGCTTCTATTGTACATTCTTAACAGTACTACAGGCCACAAGGCACTCAATACAGCACTCTGTCATCCCAGCTGTGGGAGTGAAATATCTCTTACTTAAAGCTTCAGGTGGTTTTGTCACTTTAGAATTCAATGTCTTTTGTTATATTGGATGATCATGAAATGTAAAATCAAAATACCCTTGATATTTATGCATATGAGACTTCTCTTCAGTAAAATCACACTACAACTTTCATACCTCAAAGTTAACTCCTCAGTTTAAAGTATGAGCTTTTTTTTCCAACCCTGTGGAAATGGCAGATGTACATTTGTTTTATGTTCAACAAGTGGTCAACCGATATGTTGCAAAGGCCTATGTATGTTTCCTTTCTGTGCAAAAAGTGGATGTTGGATGCCTATTTTCTACAGGTTGGTATGATTCTTTAGGGTCTTCATGAAATGTCTGTGACATACTTGGGTTAAAATTCCTCAACAGTCGTGTGAAACAACACTCTTTTTACATTGTCAAAAACAGCTGTGTTCACAGCAGCCCCCATGTCTCTTTAAATGATAATGTGCTACTGCTCACCCCACCCCTCTCTTCTGTCAAATGGCTGAGGTCAGAAATATGCTAATACGGGACAGACCGTAAGTGGTCATGTGCGGGGCCTGAACAACAGAATCAGAATACTTTTTTTAAAAGTAACTAGTAATGTAACACATTACTTTTTTATTTAGAAGAAAATCTCAGTTACTTTTCCAATACGTAGCCCCAGTTTCCCTTGTATTGACTGACAGCTCTTGTGTTGCCATGTTGAAAGAAATCAGCAGTAAGTGCAGAGGAGTTGTGTGCGCTGTGTGAACATGTTTCTTACTATATTTCTAGACTAAATGTCATGTATTGCTCATCTCATCTGCACAAAAACAGATTCAGTGTTCCAAAAAAATAAATAAATATAGTTAAATGCAAACTTGCAAAACGCAAAATATTATGCAAACCTGCAATAAGACACATACCATTTATGTATTTAATCACAATTTATTAACGCATGTCTTTGCTACTGACCTTCGATAATCCAATTCAACCATTTGTATTATTATTATTATTATTATTATTATTATTATTGATCTTTAGTTAAACTGAAGCGATAAATATCAGTGAAACGTTAAACATGAATTGACTTTCAAAAACTTACAAATGTTTTGAAGTGCTACTTATACAACATTTTTCCAGGAAAATGGTTGGAGAAATGAAGTTCTACTTATGTGTGACTTACATTCTCCTTAATGCTTTGAAAAACCCAACCAAGGTCGAACTGAAGTGAGCAGTTATACATTAATGGATTTGTCTCTCCGATGTCAGAAAGTTGTGGAAATACAAGCCATACTTGCAGCTAAATTTCCTTTTTTTTTTTGAGAGAAAGAGAGATAACTAAAATAGCATCTGCTCTCCCCTGTATAAGATTACATAGTAGGCACTGTGCAACTGAAACCAATCAGTGTTTACTCTGGACCTGGTTGAAATTCTGGTCATGAAGAAGAAGCACCTCGGCTGCTTTTTGAATTCTTGACAAAAGGGAGGTTTGTGAAAAATGCAAAGCCTGAGAAAATAGTTTATTTGAAGTTGTTCTGAAAGTGGATTGTTTCCCATTTTAGCCTCTTTCATTTTTAGAGGGGGAAGTGTTATTGTAGGTGACACACAAGCTTGACGTCACATAATCCTAGCAGGTGCTACAGGCAGCCTGCCCGTTCTGTGACTGGCCACAGAGGAGTTCCTGTCAGCCCTGCTTACCAGTCTTTGCCCTGCTTTTGTTTATTTGCAAGGCAGATGAAAGGTCTGTTGCAAAACACGGCTGAGTACTATCGCTGGAAAATGGTCACTCGCCAGGACAACCAGCTATGAGGTGTTATGGCAGATGTTTAAGGGAGTTGTTTAACACAGGTGCACTGGCATCCCTGGCGGTTCTGATGGAGGTTCAGCACTGATATATGATATTTCCTTATTCACATCTCATTCAATAGGGCAGCAATGCTACAAATGAGTAACTATTATACTATGTTAAATTAAGAGCAATTAGTTGAATCACACACTCAGTCCGCACTGATATAAATGTTCTTTCACAATATTAATGGCATGAACAATCTATAGGAGTGTAGCTAATGTAGCATTCTTTTTACTGCTTCAAGACCGTTTGTAAATGGAAATTCGTGGCTGTGGGGGAGCTCAAATGAAGCTTTACAGAGACTTCTGAAATTGCCTCTTCTGTCTTCGTATTTCTTCAGTTGTCACTCTTATGTCATTGCATTCACACAAAGACTCAGAAAAAAGGCCAGGGGGCTTTTTAATGCTTCTGCAGACCAGTCTGTAATACTGGAGAAAGCTACTCATTAGCATTTCATTTAAAACCCCTGGAATGTCATTTTCTTTTCTTTTCTTTTCTTTTCTTTTCTTTTCTTTTCTTTTCTTTTCTTTTATTTTCTTTTCTTTTCTTCCAGTTACCTTAGCTGTAAATGCCATGTGACCAATTAATACAGCTGTGCGATTACTCAAAATAAAAAGTGGGCAAGGTTTAGTGTGATTATTAAATTCCAAAGGCTGTGATTTAATTAAATGTATGCCTTGTGTTTTTTAAAGTGAAGCATGGCACTGTGTTCTCACAAGTGACTAGTTCATTATCCACCTGTGTTTGCTGCTTTGGGTCAATTTTGGGTGCATTGGAAATGGAACGTGCACCAAACATATTCCCATACTCCTGTAAATTTTACTTCACAGTTGAAAACATCAATATATCAATCTTTAGATTTAATATATTAGTAGAAGTATTTTTTTATCCACACACTGAAAAAAAAAGAGCTCAGAAATTGCTAGTACATTTCACAAATAATTCATGTAAATGTTAAAAAAAAGGTTCCTCTAGTTTTAATTTTAACTTTCGGGTTATCTCAGAGTGAAAGATGAAATTTTCAGATGGACCCACATTAAATAAACACATGTCAAATGGAGGGGCCAAAATTGAACGGAATGAGAGAATGTGCAGAGAGAAAGAAAATGGCAAATCATTACCAGCAATGTTTGAGGAAATAATTGTGTTTTCAAAATCCCTTATGAAAAAAGATTCCATGCGGCTTACATTAAAAGCTGGCTATTGATGCGCCTTGATTACACCTTAAAGTTCAGGCCCACTGTTCAATCCGTAAAACGTTAATTCACATTACTCTTGTCAGAGGAGCTGGGCTCAGCACAGAGGGGGAACTTACAATATGTTTTCCAATATGGTGTGATGAGTGAAGTGTCATCTGTAAATTGTTCTACATCTGCCTTATTGATTTCTGTCTGTTGGTCTGAAAATCTTGTACTGTCTGGCTCCTCGTGCTCTGGAGGAGAATTATTACTTTTTCATCAGCTCATGGATATTTCATCTTTATTCCTCCTGCAAATGCATTGCCAGCTGCTCAGTGAGATGGGTAATGTGCCCTGGTCATGTCGATCATATGAAGCAAATAAAGTCTTGGTGCCAGTGTTAGACATCAAACAGACAGGCTGTGCATGTTGCAGCCTTACTTGGAGCTCGCCGCTCTGAACGACTTGACACCTGTCATGGAAGTGCTTACATCTGTTTCGCTTCTGAGCACGGAAAATAATTAACACTGTATCCAAAGTTGTTAATAATATAAAATTATCACTGTAATTAATATTATATGCCACTTCTTATTCTATCTTTCTCTCTCCCCCACTTTCTTTCCTGCTATGCTGACAGAACATAAACTGCAAGGAAAATACCTGCACTGTTCATTTTATGCTCTTATATTCACAACAATCATAATAATAATAATAATAACAACAACAACAACAACAACAACAATAATAATAATAATAATAATAATAATAATAATAATAATAATAATAATAATAATAATAATATAATAATAATAATAATAATAACAACAACAATAATAATAATAATAATAGTATTAATTACACTTTAGTAGAAGAATATGTGAAATATGTTGTGAGGTTGTAGTGCAGGAAAGGCTTTTCCATACTGTTTATCATATGCATTGCTTGGGGAGAGAAAGAACCACCTGGCGTGCCAAAAGCTTGACTGAAAAATGTTTCTCGGAGAGAAAACTTCTCCCCAGGAAGGACCAGATGAGCACTAGATTTTTTTTTACACAGGAAATAAGAAAAATGGTTCCCATTCAAGCACTGTGGGGTAAGTTTTGCCATGCCAAACAGTGGATGATTATATTATATTATATTATATTATATTATATTATATTATATTATATTATATTATATTATATTATATTATATTATATTATATTATATTATATTATATTATATTATATTATATTATATTATATTATATTATATTATATTATAAGAAAAACAAAGTTGACCAGTAAATAAATTAAATCATTTAAGCACACAAAACACAGGGCTTAAAGTTCTCTGGCATGTGGCATTTGGATGAAAAAAAAAGAAGTCATCCTATGTTTAAAAACACTTGTTGATATCACATTTGAGTTCATGAGTTCGCCTAACAATGTATGATAGGAACACAGCTTACACACTCAACCAAACTAACATTACTAGCCAATCAGAAGTCTTTGCTCTTATAAACACAAGATGCACATTAGCTGATGAATGGAAAAGAAGCCTGGATCTCGAGCGTGACACCCTGAGAAAGTTGCGAGGCACAATGGTCAAAGATTTCCATCTAGTGTTATATTTACATAGAAAAGCTTTTAAAAAACAGCAGAGCTTTGTAAGCAGCTCAGAGTAATCAAGTCATATCCATGAGAACAATATGATTGCCAGAATTATCAGGAGTTTTGAAAAGGTCATGTTCACACATGATCACTTACTAGTCATTTTTTGTAAATCATGATTTCAAAATAAAAGTTTCTGACTTTGCATATTGCCAAATATTAAAATTAGATGTATTTAAATGTTGTTCAATCATGTGAAAAATCAACAGGCTTTTGGCACCCTCTGCAAGTTTTTGTTATAATATACGCATATTACATGTATTTAACAGTATTGTTCAATAAAACTTTTGATACTTTATCTGAGGCCAGTTATTATTGTTCATGTTACCTAATATATACATATAGTCATATTAAACCCAGTTTTTCCACCTTATTCTATTTGTATTACAAAAAAAAAAAAAAACAAAAAAAAAAACAGATTACTACCTTGTCAAAATAACCAGTAGATTACTTGATTAGAGAAATAATCATTAGGCCTAGTTAAGCACTTGATTAGTTAAAACATTTCAAAATACAACTGCATTGTTTTACTTTTTGTGACTAAAAGACAGATATGTTGTCATTTGAATATTTCTTAAAGTATTAAAACATTGTCTCGTTCTAGTGAACCAAGTATCTGCATTTTGTTTCACCTTGTAAGCTAAATACTGTATATTGTCACACCCCTAGTGTTTATGAGCGTGATAAAGCTCATAATATTCCAAGTGAATGACAAAGCTTTTATTCTTCAGGTAAAAAAAAAAAAAAAAAAAATTCTGTTTGAATAAGCCAAGCGATAACTTTGCCATAGTATCCTTTCAAATGTTAAAGTTGCCACAGTCATTGCATTATTTGTATGTGCTGTACTTTACATCAAGGACAAAGCTAACCAGCAAAACTTGATATCAAAAGCATCCTAAATGTTACATGTGCTTGCACCATACTGTAGTGAGGTACCTTTCTTTTTATTGCTGTTTCAAATATTCCACCATCAACTGTTTTCTGAACCTGTCAATACATTACTAATTAGTATAAATGAAAATAATTTTCTTTTGTTTGCCAAATAACCCTGTGTATGTATCTGCTCCTGCAACCCCCAAACCCTGGAAAAAACTTCAGGCACAGATTTGTATTTTATTTGTTTTGCTTGATATATGATATATAATGTGAGATGATATGAGATTATATAATTGCATTCACATTTGGAAACGACCACAGTTGACCGTATTGCTATACAAATAAATGAATCGAACAGGAGTACAAAACATACAATCACAGAAAATATTGTTTTTAAAATTTTCCAGGTTTTAGCAAAATGTGACTTTCGTCCACTGCCCACACGATCCATTATATTCTTGTATATTATGAGTGTAGTTTGCCATTTAACAGGCTTTTTTAATTCAAGGTGAATTTCGGTTTAATTGCAGGAACCCCCTCAAGCCATTTGAGGTTGGATACCTTGATCAAGGGAACAGTCAAAAAAAAAAAAAAAAAAAAAATATATATATATATATAAAAGTCTCATTATTTCTGTAGTACCTCGGTCACCCCTACTCGGATTTGAACTTAGAGCCTTTGCATTAGCCTAGATCTTTAACCACTGGAGTACTGCTGCCATAAAACATTGTTCATCATATGTTATCATCACTTGTTATCATATAACTGTCACTGACTGCGGTTTTATTTTATAGAACATGTACAATTTCTCTGTCATCTCTGATGAAAAAAACAAAACAAAAAACAAGTGAGATGAGTGATGATGAGGAGGAGGATAATCAGCTATCCTCCTGAATATGAGCCAAAAGAATTCTATGGTGGAGAAAAAAGAAAGTAAGAAAATGATGCATCTCCCGACAGAGCCAGAACCACAGATGGAGATACTGACAAGTACGAAATAAAGTTTAGTGTGAGAATAAATCATAACATGAAGCAGTGACAAATAACAAACTGGATAAAAAAATACAATTTAAAATGTAAAACTTTTATAATGCAAGTTAATATATATATATATATATATATATATATATATATATATATATATATATATATATATATACACACACACACACACACACACGCACGCACGCGCACGCACGCACGCACACACACACACACACACCCACACACACACACACACTGTATACAGATGCATCTCAAATTAAATTAGATTGTAGTGGAAAAGTTAATTTAATTCAGTAATTCAACTCAAATTGTGAAACTTGTGTGTGAATGAAGTAGTTTAAGTCTTTGGTTCTTTTAATTGTGATGATTTTGGCTCACATTTAACAAAACCCCACCAATTGCCTGGTAACAAAATTGCTAATCAGCCAATCACATGGCAGCAACTCAATCTAGATGTGTTGAAGACGACTTGCTGAAGTTCAAACCAAGCATCAGAATGGGAAAGAAAGGGAATTTTAGTGATTTCGAATGTGGAATGGTTGTTGGTGCCAATCGGTCTGGTCTGACTATTTAAAAAATGGCTGAACTAGTGGGATTTCACAAACAATTATCTCTAGGGCTTGAGGAGAATGATCTGAAAAAGAGAAAATATCCAGTGAGCGGCAGTTGTGTGGACGAAAATGCCTTGCTGATGTCAGAGGTCAAATGAGAATGGGCAGACTGGTTAAAGATTATAGAAAGGCAACAGTAACTCATATAACCACTCGTTATAACCAAGGTATGCTGAACACCATCTCTGAATGCACAACACATCGAACCCTGAAGCAGATGCGCTACAGCAGCAGAAGACCACACCAGGTGCCTCTCCTGTCAGCTAAGAACAGGAAACGGAGGCTAGAATTCACACAGGCTCTCCAAAATTGGACAATTTAAGATTGGAAAAATGTTGCCAGGTCTGATGAGTCTCGATTTCTGATGCCAAATCCAGATGTTAGGGTCAGAATTTGGCATAAAGTACATGAAAGCGTTGATCCATCCTGCCTTGTCTCAATGGTTCAGGCTGCTGATGGTGGTGTAATGGTGTTGGGGATATTTTTGTTGGCACATTTTGGGCATCTTAATACCAATTGGGCATCGTTTAAATGCCACAGCCTACCTGAGTATTGTTGTTGAACATGTCCATCCCTTTATGACTACAGTACCCATCTTCTGGTGGTTACTTCCACCAGGATAATGCACTATGTCACAAAGTTCAAATCATCTCAGACTAGTTTCTTGAAACATGACAATGAGTTCACTTGTTACTCAAATGGCCTCCACAGTCACCAGATCTCAATCTAATAGAGCACCTTTGGGATGTGGTGGAATGGGAGATTCGCATCATGGATGTGGAACCGACGAAGATCCTGTTCCACCACATCCCAAAGATGCTCTATTGAGTTGAGATCTGGTGAGTGTTGGGGCCATTTTAGTACAGTGAACTCATTGTCATGTTCAAAAAGCCAATTTGAAATGATTCGAGCTTTGTGACATGGTGCATTATCCTACTGGAAGTAGCCATCAGATGATGGGTACATGGTGGTCATAAAGGGATGGACTTGGTCAGAAACAATGCTCAGGTAGACAATGGCATTTAAACGATGCCCAATTGGCACTAAGGGGCCTAAAGTGTGCCAAGAAAACATCCCCCACACCATTACACCACCACCACCAGCCTGTACAGTGGTAACAAGGCATGATGGATCCATGTTCTCATTCTGTTTACGCCAAATTCTGACTCCACCATCTGAATGTCTCAACAGAAATCAAGACTCATCAGACCAAGCAAAATTTTTCCAGTCTTCAGCTGTCCAATTTTGGTGAGCTTGTGCAAATTGTAGCCTCTTTTTCCTATTTGTAGTGGAGATGAGTGGTACCCGGTGGGGTCTTCTGCTGTTGTAGCCCATCCGCCTCAAGGTTGTGCGTGTTGTGGCTTCACAAATGCTTTGCTGCATACCTCGGTTTTAACGAGTGGTTATTTCAGTCAAAGTTGTTCTTCTATCAGCTTGTGTCAGTCGGCCCATTCTACTCTGACATCAACAAGGCATTTTCACCCACAGGACTGCCGCATACTGGATGTTTTTCCCTTTTCACACTATTCTTTGTAAACCCTAGAAATGGTTGTGCGTGAAAATCCAAGTAACTGAGCAGATTGTGAAATACCCAGACTGGGCCGTCTGGCACCAACAACCAGGCCACACTCAAAATTGCTTAAATCACCTTTCTTTCCCATTCTGACATTCAGTTTGGAGTTCAGGAGATTGTCTTGACCAGGACCACACCCCTAAATGCATTGAAGCAACTGCCATGTGATTGGTTGATCAGATAATTGCATTAATGATAAATATATATATTCAAAAATACTCCTTGTGTGGAGCCACATTTTGCATTTTCATAGTTTTATCTACTGCATTCAGGCCAGTAAAGATAGATCCCCGTAAAACCATATATATATATATATATATATATATATATATATATATATATATATATATATATATATATATATATATATATATATATATATATATATATATATATATATATATATATATTTTAAATCCTCATTTGGACTGAGTTGAGGTTTTTCATACATTGAATATGACTGGCCCTGCGAAGCAAACAAATGGGTTCCTTTTCAATAACATAAAAGCATTGTATCTATTTTAGCAGACCGTATCTTCTGTAATCATATAGATTAATCTTATTTGAAGGTTGCCATTAACACACACAGTGTATAGCAGAGTAGCTTACAGTATTTGCTATGTAAGTTTCAGGACTCCTTTAGGATTTTATCAGTCCTCTGTGAAATGGTTATTTAAATAGTCAAGTCAGAAGGATCAGTAAAAGCACAGTTTATCTTTAGCTTTCCTTTTTCCTTTTCTTTTTTTTCTCACATTGAAAGCCTGATCTGCTGTGAACCCAGGTTTGTAACAAGGGAGTGTTATTCCCTCAGTTTGTTTAATTCATTTGTGTTGAGGGACTTTTTGTGTTATTGTCCTTGGATCAGACCACTTTTCAATTGTTAGATGGCAACATAGAGCTCTAAAGCATTTAATATTGTATATAAATTGAAAAATGACTCTTCTAGTCTCTTGAAAGACCTTAATCCACAGAAACAATTATAAAGACAAAAGCTGCTTGTGCTCTGGGAAAAGGTAGCATTGAGAAAATGAGTAAACATTACAAAATAAGAGAGAGAGAGAAACAGCGAGGGCAAAGTATGTTGGTATTTGTTTTGTCTGTTTGTTTGTTTGTTTTTGTTTTTTGTCTCTTTGACTCTGTTCACATGCCATATATGGTTATCGGGAAAAAAATTGAGGAATCTTATTTATATATATATAGATATAACTAGACAAGTTGATGCATGTTGCTTTAGATATTTTTTCTTGCAAATGTTGGCAAAATGCAGTGCGGCTGTTGTACATCCTGACACAGGTCTCTGCTTGGGGCAACCTTCACATATATAAAATGTTTGAAAGCATATGAGTCTTGGCAGGGAGTTACTATAGCAACTCTCTGGCCAGATGGTCCAAAGATAACTGTAAAAGCACCTGGCTGTGTGGATGTGTAAGACCACTTATTTCAGACAAGCAAGTGTGAAGACATACATGAGACATCACATGTATAACTGATTTTTATTTTAAATTTTATTTTTTTTTAAGTCAAGAATGTATAAAATGTCCAGGAATTGATAGTTAATAGTGATCACTAAAGGGGAAAAAGTGTATTGTGAAATATTACAATGTAAAATACATTTCTAAGGTAGTGTATTTTAAAATTGTATTTTCTTCCTGGGATTGCAAAGCTGAATTTTCAGCAGCCATTGCTCCAGTTTCCTCCAGCTCCTGAGATTATGAAGTTATACGCAGAGATATGATTTACTGGTACTTGGAAATATGATATGACATGATAGATACACACACACTCTCACACACACACACACAAACACACACACACACACACGCACGCACGCACACATTATATATATATAATTTTGATGATTATTTAACAAAAATCATTAAACAATTATCGTTATTTTTTTATTTTTTATTTCTATTTCTTAATTTCTTTTAGGCATATTTTCAGATCGGAAAATAACAAGTTTTGGGTTTAAACACTTGCTTAAAACTACCGCAGATGGCTCTAAATTATGAGTTGAAATTGGCAATAACATAAAAGCATTCCTCATAACTGTTGCCAAGATAAGGGTAGAATGTCCTTTTTTACTATTTTCAAAGATGCCCATAACTGTGAACTCACGGATTTACTTGCCAAACTAAGCAGATCTGATCTCATCCACCACTAAGTCTACTAAGCTGATCCACTAGGTAGATATGAAATAAAGATACGCACAGGCCTGAAGGCTTTATCCTGTACTACACCTTAATTCTCTGCCGACTCCATGTCATCTTTTGGCTTCTAGAAGCAAGGTGTACCTGCTCTATTGCATCAAATAACATCTTTTGAGGCTGACCTTTTCACAATACACTTCACTTTCCTCTGATACCATAAAAAGTTTTCTTAAAATGCTTCAAAGGGGACACTTTTGCAGCATCAAGAGGTGCAGAGTGCGCCCAGGACAGCTTGTGATCTGGACTCAGTGTCCTGAACGAGGGAAGAAATATATAGGGACAGTTTGAGGGCGGTAGCATCTGTGCCCATTAGAAGGACCCTCAAAGAAAATAAATATATAAATTAAACTACTCATAGTGGAGCATTTTACTTTTCACAGGAGAGGCTTGAGCTCAAACTATTGACTGTGATGCAGTTACTGCCTGTTAATGTCATTCTGTAACAATATAAGTTTTTTTTTTTTTTTTTACCACCCATTTGCTAAAAATGCATTCATGTAGGATGTATTGATTTAAATATGATTTCTGTCATCATATAACCATCAAGTCAGTTTTTCAGTGCTCTCAGGATATTAAATAAAAAGCTAGCATTTCCCAACTAAAACCCATGTCATATAATATCAAACAATATATTTATAGTAATATGTACAGTATTTATTATAAAACAAACCATGTAGGAACAGAGAAGCTGTATGATTTTAATACCTAATTGCCATGAACTAACAGCTGCTTATCAACAGTAGCAAATCTGTAGTTGGATGTCAAAAACTTGACAGTGCTTGAAAGAGCATCTGTTTTGTTGCAGTTATTCAGTCACATATTAAAAATAAATAAATAACTATAAGATCAAACAATGCAGCTATTATTTATGAACAATTATACATTAATTAAATTATAATGTTTTAATTTAACTTAATTATAAGAGATCTCAGAACAGAACATCTGGCTAACAATTAAGCCATGCATCTTGCTGTTCATTAGTCTGTGATATAAAGGTCCGTTATGCTAACTGACATGCTGTAATAGATTTCCATGCTTGATAAAAAAAGTGTAAATTATTATTGTAATTAATTTTTTTTTTTTTAATATAATATGAAATGAAACTTTGTCTTTTCTAATTTATTGCAGTGTGTTTTGCTCTATTTGCTATTTTATAAATTAAATGAGGATCAGGCCAGCTGGTTTGGGTATTGTTTTTGACCAAGATTTGTTTTTGTTTTTTTATGCCCATACAGATCTTTCTTATGAAATGGCTGTATTGCCATAAAAATGGAATGCTTATCCAAAGATTAGTGGAAAAATTCTGATGTAAACTATCACTGTGAAGGTCAGTCATTGGCATTTCATAAGCTTATTGTGGGTTAATTCTATGCATGAGTGTAGCATGATACTAATATGTCCCAATCGAGGTATAAATCAAAAGGACCAGTATTAACATAAAGAGCAAAAGTGCCAATCAGAAATCCATACTTCTTCCTTTCTTTGAATTGCCAGGACTCTCGGCCAGAAATGACGGCATCTATAAAGATGCTGGCTTGGATTGCTTTGTCTTTGGTTTATGTGGCACAGCAATTAAAGGTCCCTTTGAAATCAGAAAGAGTTTTGTGGCATTTAGTCAAGGTTTGTTTGCTTTGTAGACATCTATATGCTTGCTAGTGTACTCCTAAACATCTCCCATGACATACTCCCAGTTGCAACAGCATGAAATAATCTACCTTGGACCAATCATAAAGTGTCTATAATGGAAGAGCTTGCTGAAATGCCCAGGTGAGAGAGTCTGGAAGGGTACCCTAGAGCACGTCTGCCAGAGGACACTCAGACATGTGAATTTGATCCACACCTACTGGAGTTATTGTCAAGCAGTAGCAGTGGCCCTGTAGAGTGCCTATAGGCTCACCAGCAGGCTATCATGGGCTAAGTGTAATGGGCTGTGATTGAAGTCCCAAAGTCAATGGTACAGTCCCACTGCTACATTGGCTCTCAGTGGCTAACTGACAGCTTCACCTTTGATGGCACTCCATGCATTTGGTAGTTGAACTAATAGAGCACCTATGAGTGTAGCAATGATCCTTAGCCAACTCAATGAACACCCTGCCAGGATCAAATATCTCTTGCTTGTATGCTTTATCTGTCCACCAGATTGCAAAAGGGATATTGGGTTTTGTGCAGCTGTTTAAACTGAAAACTTGCCATCAAAGCAATGCAGGGGAAGTTGAGATGATGTATGAAATGTATGTTGAGGTTGCATTTATATTGCTTGCTTAATGTAAAACAGATTGAATGCAATAAAAGCATGAACTTGTGTGAGGAATGAACTAAAATTGTCAATGACCAAAGTTGTTTTTCACTAAAAGCGTTCCCCACTGCTGTAGCTTTATCCTACTGTGTTTTTCAAACTTGCCAGGTAGTGATTTTTCAAGTGCCATTAGAATCAGTAGCATTTGTTTTCTAAAATATGTAAAAGTGCTATTTTTTTATTTTTGAATTGAGCACAAATGAGATTTGAGAACTCCCAAGATTATCAGTGATTAATGAATTACATATTGCATGGCTTCAGAAGACTTATAGCGCACATGCGGCATAAAATACATGTATGGTCTTTTAAAATAATTGTTCACCCAGCTTACATTCTGTTTTTAAAATTATGTTCTGGTTAAAGGGAATCTTCATGTAACCTGCACATACAGTAATTGCAGTGCCAGAGTCTGAAGAAAACAGAAAACTCGCATAGAAGCTTGGGATTGCTCCACAGAACAGTTCAACTGGCTGTAAACTTCACATAATTGGTCACAAATACGATCTAATAGCAACAGAAACATATGCCCTTCTGCACCCCATAGACAACAGGAAAGGATACAGTATCAAGAGCAACCCTATGTCACATCATTATTGATAAAAATCTTTGTGTAAACAAGTTCTCACTTTCAGTGCATTCTGGGTAGAGACATCACACCTCTGTGCATGAGTTTCTTCAAAGGGTAAATGCCCTGAGCTGGTCTATCATTTCTGATTTTCTTGTTTCTTATCTGTTCTCATAATGGATACCATGATATTTGCTGTTTAAAGTTGTTTTGAAGATCAGAAGTGTAAAATAATTTATTTTACAATGAGAATATGATTACCTAAAGGAGAACCACTGTCGATGCACTTTTGACATTTACTGTTATTATTATTATTTTTTCGCCCATAGGTTTGATTTTTAGAAAAAATGGGCCTTTGCATAACACTATTCCCAAAATACTTGTGTTGATGAGATGGATTAACAATTGCTTGTACAGAAGAATATTTTTATTTTTTTTTAAAGTACAGTTTTACATGTAAGACAAAGAAAAAGTCAATAGCATAAAGGCATTGCTCTTTTGACCTACATCTTCTGTTTCTCTGAGTGTCTTTGTATGAATGCCAAGCTAAGTACATAATAAATCCTTTTACATTCAAAAGCACAATAATGTGTGAAATCTTTTTGCTCTGCTTCCACATAGCAACAAACAGATACTTAGCTAAATCATGTAATGGAATTATGTATCTACTAGTAAACATATTACAGATGCACATGACTGGATTTAAATCTTTTTTTTTTTTTTTTTTCTGCCATTCATTACAAGTTTTTATTTTTCTATAAACAAATAATTTTTAAAATGATGTAACCATCTCCATATAGGTGGACTTCTATATTTAATTGTGAATATTTGTAGACCACTTCCTTGAACCTTTATGACATTATTTACTCATTTTACACTGCCTAATGTATAGCCGCACCATAACAATAATTACACAGTTAAGTTGTAAGCTTACCTTAATGGGTAATAGTGATGTCTATGGTGCTGTAGGCAGGAATACTTTTCCCAGCATGCACACAGTATGAATTAATCAGGCAAGCTACTGTTGTTTTCCTGTTTGTTTCTCCTTTAAATTAAGTTTCATGTGATGTTAACTGCATCTCTTTTCTTAAATAGAGCCTTGCTCGTAGTGGGTGTGTGTGGAAGTGCCAAATCACCTACAACACTCATTGTTGAGTGCAGAACTGGCTTTCTTTATAAAGATGTTTGGGCAAAGAAGATATGCAAAAGATTCTGAAAACCAATTTACAACTTTAAGTCATAAAAATAACACACCTCATGTGTGAGGGATGATAACCATTAGTCTAATTCCACTTCTCATCTGTGTAGGTGTTCAATCTTCTTTTCACATATGTCCGAAATTTCTCTTAATATGCAGCAAAGGTGCAACTTTTTTTTTGTGAAAATTTGTGTAATTAGCATTTTAAGTGCCTATGCCTAATTAATTCATTAAATAAAGCACAAAAATTAGAAGTCAGTCACAGTCAATAGAGCATTTCTGTCGATCGCTTAAGGTTCCCTGAAGTCACAGCCATTACTCTTGAGTTAAATTATCTTGAGTGAAAAGATTATTATGAACCAGCAAATAACCAAGCTAGGGAAATCAAAGACTTTATACTTATAAAACTTAATTAACTTTTGTTATTAAAGAGGCATTCACTCCGAGAAGTTTAATTTTAATGCTAACTATAAAATTTCTATCTATCCATACATCCATCTATCTATCTCATCTTTTGCGTAGCTCTTGCATCATGGCAGCAACTAAACATAATCTATCTGAAAATTTCCTCTTTCAGTTTTCTCTATATTATCGTGATGGAAAAATCAAATTTTTGGACATAAATTACCTCCGTCGTGTGCTCTCCTTCTTCACAGTTAGAATGAAATGATCACCTCTTCCTGAAAATGCTGTCACATGCATTTTTGTATATGGTTGCCTAGAAACAAGGGGTGGCTCATCTTACCCTGTAGCTCATTTTACTTCTGTCTCCCTGAGTCATTAATAGATCTTCTGTGTATGTGTGTGTTGAAATGTTATAATTAGTGTTGCACTGCTTTTGCAAGTCTTGCACATTTGTGCTTTTACTTATAAGCTATAGCTCAAATGTCCAATTAGAAAAGCTTTTTTTAACCTGTGGGTAAAAAGCCCAGTGTTGCACTCACATTGTATCACCATTTCCAAGCATTTATAAATGGAAGAGAGTTTAAGCAAACGTTTAGAAAGAAGGCAGGTGGAAAATAATTAAGAATCCAGTGGTTACAAAGATGTTTACAACTAATGAAGTGTATCTTTCACAATCTGTCATATGTCTCAAGACTACTACCTGGTGACAAAATCAATACTGATGCAGTCAAACACTCTGTGGTCCTTGAATAGCTGCTCTCACCTCAATCTCTCTAAGTCATTATCTGTCTTTTGAGGGCATTTCTTTGTGATTGCCTTCATAAACTACTACCATATTGTCATTGTCCATTTGAGGCTGTAATGGGGGTTGTTCCTTATGGTTTTCAGTTCTCAAGGCAGTTTGCTGTGGTAGTAATTCCAGGAGATCTTATTTCAAGCAATGCTCTTATGAAACAGAACGTATTCTTGTGTGCCACTTGAAAGCACTTTTGAAAATAATATGGAGTTTGGATAAAATATACAAAAATTGATTTATTCTGCATGTTGCTATGAATAGGATTCTAAAAATAACTGTAGAAACATTTTCTATGCATTGCTTATTCCCCTTTGTGTTATTTAGTTGTGTGTAAGAGGCTGCAGTGTAAAGCTGAGATAAGCCCTAGATGTTGTAAGGATAGCCATCAAACCTATTTGATATGTCTCAATTGATTTATGGTTCATGATAAGTATCTCTTTTCAGGATGCAAAGGCTGAGGTGACAGGGCTGAATACTAACTCTTGGGAGCAAAAAAAAAAAAAAAAAAAAAAAAAAACCTTGTCTGCTCTTTGAAAAGATCCTTCAAAACACCCTTTAATTAAATGGAGCAGGGTTAATTATAGTTAACAGAAACTTAATCAATTAAAAAAAAAAAAAACTTAAAAATATGTTAACTGAAATAAATTAAGAAAATAATCATATTTAAGCTAATTGCCAAATCAACATTTCTTGAAGTTGATGTGCTGTACTAAAATAAAAAATAAAAAAAATATATATATAACTGAAATAAAATGAATGGAAATGGAAATTATAAAAATAAAAAATAATTTAAAAACATAATTAAAAAATATATAATGGTGTATGAATGATAGAAAATAACATTGATCTCAAGTGACTAAGAGACACATCCAGTTGAAGTGTGTGCATGCTAGTGTCATACAAAGCTACAGTGTATTTACAAAGAATAATATATAGAGGGTTTTTACATTGAAATTAAATTTAAATAAGCAAACTGTAAAAAAAAAAAGTAAAGGATCATTGTAATATTTTCAATATTTTATGAATCCTTTATCATGTACAATAAACTGAGGCTTTTTGTTTTATCCAAAGTGAAACTTTTGTTTGATAGCAGTCAGAATCAAGCAAGACCAACTGAAAAAGACTCAGCATGAAATAAATAATGTGATAAATTTGATATGCAGAAAAGAAATCAATATCCTTTTGCTTCTGACACATATAATTATCTCTTTCTTTTCATAGTCTTCTATCACGTTCTTGAGGGAAGGCCTGGTTGAAATTGGCCTGTAATCATTTCAATCATATCAGTAAATTAATAAAATACAAGCAGCAATCTAGCTTCCTTTTAGCAAATATATTGAAATAACCCCACAGTGATAGAAAATGAAATAACATGTGGTGGATGATGTGAGAGACAGTTTTCATTTTGCACCAACTTGAAAGGGCGGTGGCGGGGAATTAATTCACGACTTCTGTGTCTTCAGGCTCTCTTATCAAATCCAGTCGGAATAAGGCCATTTCACACATATGCATGGAGAATTGAGAATTGTATGTAATTATTGCTTCGCACTGGCATACTTTACAGTGTTAAAGATAAATTAAATGATAAGCATTTTGCTTATAACCATTGTAATTTCCTTGTCTGCTGAACAAGTTAAAAAACTGAACATGTATTTTGGTTGCATTAGTCGGACTGCAAATGTTGTCAGTAAATTGCTTCTTATTTTATTCTCAGTAGAGAACAAACAACATTACAGATTCATCGACTGTCTTTGCTCTGACATGACTATGTACACTGTATATACTTTTATAAAAAAAAAAAAAAAAAAAAAAAAAAGGTATTCTAATTATCTGTTGTTCTGACAAAGTTTGGAACCATGGAAAGTTTCTAAGTACGTCTGTCTAATCATACACTCTACAGAAGGAACATGATGTTGCTTTTCAATAGGTTAAAGGCATTTTTTAAAACCGTAAGTTTCATCAAAGTGAAATGTACTAACATCCGCTTTTGAAATGTCAGTCTACAATTATTTGCCCCTAAGCACAATTTGCTCCATATTAAGCAATCTTTGTCTTTGTAGCTGTTCTTCCTTTCTGTCTGACTCATATGCAGCGCTTTGTTCCACACGGTTAAAAATACAGTCCGTTCCATGTTTGATTGGGAGCTATAAGCAAACTCTCTGAACTCAGCTCTGTAAGAAATGCCATTCGGCTCAAAACCCTTTGATGAAGCCATCACTGTCAACTTGTATTTTTACCTTGCTACTGTATTTTCAGGCACGCGTGATATTTGTGAAATGCACAGCTTCTTGCATCCTCTGCCATTATAAAGCATGATTAAAGAGCAGCTGTCGAGAGAGATGATTTTTTTTTTTACACTGCCAAACAGGTGTATTCAGATGGTGACAGCACAGCAGCATGGAAGTGCTGGCTGAAATGGGCTAGATGGAGACAAATGGAATGATCTTTTTTTCCTCATTCTATCTGTCTGCTGTTCATCTCTGTTTGGCTCGTGGTGTGTCTCCTCTGATTGCTGACCTGTTGTCTATTGTACATCATAGAGGGGGACAGTCTCATGTCAAAGACAAATGAAGCATAGAATAGGGGCGAGTGGGGTAAGTTGGGCCATACCATGTATCTATAGAACATTTGGTTGTATTATGTGACCATATATTTAGAAGAAGCCTATGCATTTTTTTTTAATTGTCAGTGATTATTTTTATTTAAAGTGATAATTATATTAAATACTGTCATTTACTGACCCTTATGTCATTCCTAACTTCTAAATGCATTTTATTTTTTATTTTTTGTAAACAATGAATGTCCCCATTGATGTTTATAATATGGATTTTTTTTTTGTATGGATATTATATGGATATTTTGAACAAAAATCCTTAAAATATTTTTCAAAAATTGAGCATCGCGTTAGTTCAGTCAGGCCACGTTAGTCACGCTTGCATCAGCTGACAGTCAGCTGTTCCCGACGTGTACCAATCCAGTCTTGACACCTATCACCTGCGGTCTATTTAAATTACCATTCTTCAGTGTCTCTTCCATCGCATCGCTGCAAGCAATTAACTACGTCCTCCAACCCCAACTCCACCAATTGAACTGTAATCCGATCTAACTTTGTTCTTTCTTTACAGTCTCTTCATTGGAAGCAGTCTCTATGACATTTTGTTTACAACTCACGTAATTATGTATGCTTATAATGGTTCTGTTCTGTACCCCAGGGGGGTTTGTCTTGCTGCTCTCCCTGCTCTGTACAAGCATGGCTGTATGGACAGGCGTGTGGAGTGTTGCCCAGAACATAACCATACTGCCAACACTAACTGTATGCAATTATAATCGTCATAAATATACTTGATGGAAGTGGTCCTGATTGAAGTTTAGATTTTTTTTTGTCCTACTACTATAACAATGTATGTTTAATTCAGTGTATTACTTGCTGATCCTTTGTATTTATTTGTGAAATTTATTAGCAATTTCTGAATGACTGTTTTTTCTACACCATTTCTTTTTCTTCCCAGTGTAACCAAATCATTTTGGTTTCCATTGACTTTTCAGTGAATTTTTCCAAATTCAGAATTTTTGGGTGGATTATCCCTTAAAGTATGCTCAATTACACAGAACATTATTAGTACAAATAAACACATGTATTTATTAATACAAAACATTTTAGTAACATTGTTCATTTGCCTCATAGGTCACAGTTCCTGTAGTATTCCCTTTTTTTTTTTTTTTTTTGTAGCTCTGCATGCCATCTTGACTGGCCTTTTAAATGACACCTCTCTCTCTACACAATCTGTCTCCCTCATACATAAAGCCTCAATTTCCAGCTGTAAATTTTTTCATTACACTGGAATTGAAAGGAAGAGGGGGACTTTTCACTCCTCTCCCTGATGAGTTCATACATTTGAAGTGAGGCTTTGTCAGCTGAGAATTAGCACACTGCACATGCACTCTCTTAATGTTCCAAGAGGCAGGCTCATCAGAGTCTTTCAGAGTGAGGGTGAAATAGAAACTTTACACCCAGAGCTCTGTGTGTGTGAGAGAGGAAGAGAGATGATGTCAGTAGAAACATATTAGCCACTCTTCCATTATGGCACAGTTTGTGCAAAAAAATTGGATTGTAAAGTAGAAAACACAGGTCTGAGGCAGAGAAGTGGTGTAAGAGTTTGTTAAAATGAAAAGATTTCTATAAACAACATGTTCTCACTCCCAAATTGTCACATATTAACGCTTGGTCAGGGCCCTTTTGTGTCACATTTTGATTCACCATTTAGCGTAATTTTTCGACATCATGTTTGGAACACACTATATGTTTTAATCTCTTTTTTTCACTTAAAGACACTGAATGACTTCAGAAGACTTCGAATGCAACAGGACTTGTTTGTAAAGCTTTTATACTACTTTTTATGTTCAGGTTTTGCAATAAATACCTGTGACTGTACATTTATTTTCCTGCTGCATGTTTTATATTGTTCAGAAGTGTTTAGGGGTAGGGTTAGGTGCTCCTAGGAAAGTATACATTTATATAAATGTTTTAATGTTTTTTACAAATGCTTGCAAAACCATTCAATTAAGACAATGAACTGAAAACACTGGTGGACTCTGCATGTTGTAAAGTGATGCTGAAAGGAAACCCTTATTTGTCGAAAAATTACACTAAAGAGGTACCTTGAGTGATGCCAAGGGGTCCTGGTCAAGCGTCAATATGTGACTATTTGGGAGTGAGAATGAATTGCTTTATATTACAGGCAGTATAACCTTCCAACTTACCCATTATAAGGGCCTTTATAATCTTCTAAACATGCAAACATGGCAGTGAATCTCATTTCCAGTCAAATAAAGCCTTTTCACTGAGTCTTGCCCTAGTCATTTATCTGCTTTTGAGCAAAAGGGACACATGAAACCTTTAAGTGCACTTGGCTCGGGAGTCCTATGTATTCCTGTTGTTAATGCTGACTGATAGTGACAGGGAGCAGATGAAGGCTTTGCGAATCTGTTTGTTTAGTACAAGTTCACAGTCTGACTTTTTTCTTTTCATTCAATTCACATGGGTTCTGTGCTCGGGATAAACCACCTCAGGGGTTTGATGAATGCGAGTATCCACTCGGTTTTGAAGACACCGACCGTAAGAGGGGATGACAAAAAGCATGTTGTTGCTGCTCTCATAAATGTGCAATTCAAAATAGGACTGGTATAAGCAATAGAAAATGAAATGTAGTCGCTGATGTTGTTCTTCATTGGTTTTAGGCAATGAATGTGTCACTGTTTGGATTTAAAGATTTAATTAGCTTTTAACGAGTACTTTTATGTGCCTGATTAGACGTTCAGCTAAGTGCAAAGAAAGCACTTTCAGTCTGCAACAGGTAGAAACAGTCCAAAACTTCTTTGTACTTGAATTTGTAATTGAAACTATTTAAAAAGATAATCAGAGCACTAAAGCAGGCATGTATGTGGATAGAGAAGGCTGTTATTTTAAATTAATATAGTGATCCAATAGCAAAATAATAATATACAGTATTGTTCAAAATAATAGCAGTACAATGTGACTAACCAGAATAATCAAGGTTTTTCGTATATTTTTTTATTGCTACGTGGCAAACAAGTTACCAGTAGGTTCAGTAGATTCTCAGAAAACAAATGAGACCCAGCATTCATGATATGCACGCTCTTAAGGCTGTGCAATTGGGCAATTAGTTGAATTAGTTGAAAGGGGTGTGTTCAAAAAAATAGCAGTGTGGCATTCAATCACTGAGGTCATCAATTTTGTGAAGAAACAGGTGTGAATCAGGTGGCCCCTATTTAAGGATGAAGCCAACACTTGTTGAACATGCATTTGAAAGCTGAGGAAAATGGGTCGTTCAAGACATTGTTCAGAAGAACAGCGTACTTTGATTAAAAAGTTGATAAGAGAGGGGAAAACCTATAAAGAGGTGCAAAAAATGATAGGCTGTTCAGCTAAAATGATCTCCAATGCCTTAAAATGGAGAGCAAAACCAGAGAGACGTGGAAGAAAACGGAAGACAACCATCAAAATGGATAGAAGAATCACCAGAATGGCAAAGGCTCAGCCAATGATCACCTCCAGGATGATCAAAGACAGTCTGGAGTTACCTGTAAGTACTGTGACAGTTAGAAGACGTCTGTGTGAAGCTAATCTATTTTCAAGAATCCCCCGCAAAGTCCCTCTGTTAAAAAAAAGGCATGTGCAGAAGAGGTTACAATTTGCCAAAGAACACATCAACTGGCCTAAAGAGAAATGGAGGAACATTTTGTGGACTGATGAGAGTAAAATTGTTCTTTTTGGGTCCAAGGGCCACAGGCAGTTTGTGAGACGACCCCCAAACTCTGAATTCAAGCCACAGTACACAGTGAAGACAGTGAAGCATGGAGGTGCAAGCATCATGATATGGGCATGTTTCTCCTACTATGGTGTTGGGCCTATTTATCGCATACCAGGGATCATGGATCAGTTTGCATATGTTAAAATACTTGAAGAGGTCATGTTGCCCTATGCTGAAGAGGACATGCCCTTGAAATGGTTGTTTCAACAAGACAATGACCCAAAACACACTAGTAAACGGGCAAAGTCTTGGTTCCAAACCAACAAAATTAATGTTATGGAGTGGCCAGCCCAATCTCCAGACCTTAATCCAATTGAGAACTTGTGGGGTGATATCAAAAATGCTGTTTCTGAAGCAAAACCAAGAAATGTGAATGAATTGTGGAATGTTGTTAAAGAATCATGGAGTGGAATAACAGCTGAGAGGTGCCACAAGTTGGTTGACTCCATGCCACACAGATGTCAAGCAGTTTTAAAAAACTGTGGTCATACAACTAAATATTAGTTTAGTGATTCACAGGATTGCTAAATCCCAGAAAAAAAAAATGTTTGTACAAAATAGTTTTGAGTTTGTACAGTCAAAGGTAGACACTGCTATTTTTTTGAACACACCCCTTTCAACTAATTGCCTAATTGCACAGCCTTAAGAGCGTGCATATCATGAATGCTGGGTCTTGTTTGTTTTCTGACAATCTACTGAACCTACTGGTAACTTGTTTGCCACGTAGCAATAAAAAATATACTAAAAACCTTGATTATTCTGGTTAGTCACATTGTACTGCTATTATTTTGAACAATACTGTATTAATTTAATGTGTCATGTTATATTATCATATATTTATATTTGATCAAGTATTATTAAATCAAAGTCTCCTTGTTAACTGTCTCAATATTTGTCTGTCTTTGTCTATAGTTTGTAATCCATTATATTGTTAATGGATAATTTTGCCTAACATATATGCAAAAGTATAACCATAAAGACCATTTTAATGTCTAGAAGAGCATAATTCAATATGATGATTTTTTTAAATGTATCACTTTTTGACATTTTAAGGTATAATCTGTATGAAACCAGCATACCATGAACCTTTTATTTTTTTTTATATTCTATTGAATTAGTCGGAAAAATTTGTGCTAAAAATGCATTTAAGATACAGGGAGGCAACTTAAAGTTGTCCTAAACTTAAACATGTATAAATAAAAAAGCAACTACAACAAAAAATAAAACAAAAACAAGTGCAGTAGTGTTCTGAAATGAGGACGCAATGTCTTCAATGTTTTAATCAAAGGTAAATTCATGTTCCAGTTACACTTGATTTTGACATATTTTCTAGGTTAGATAAACATCGCTCAAACTACTGAAACTTTTAAAGCATTTTTTATTTATTTACATAATTACTATAAGAACACAGTACTGTTTTCAGATTCCATTTATACTTGATTTATGAACTGATGTTTATTATAGTCCTTTAATAGTCAACTCATTTTCAGATCATCAGTCAAGCTTGGTATAAGCCATGGTCACAGGATTTGTCTTATCATTAACATCATTATTTACCTATTCATTCAGATCGCCTTGTGAATGTGAAACGACATGCAGTATTTATAGCATGAACAACATTACAGGCCAATCATAGCGTGATGCAGACCTTACCTCCTGTCATGCATTCTCAGTTACCCCCCACCAAACCCATGGTACCCCTTAAAACTCTGTGATCTCCAGAAAAAGATCCCAAGAAAGACGCGGCCTCCTGCTGTAATCAATGATGTTGCTGTTGTATGGTGTTGCTGTAGAAAAAAATTGTGATTTATATTCTATTTAATGCTATAATTTTATACAATTTTCCTTGTTTTATTTTTGTACCATCTGTTAATTTCCGAAGAGGGACTGCCTCTTTTGACTCATCTGAGAATAGGACTCTGATTCTATGTGTAGCATTGAGGGTTAGGGTGATTGAAGTGTTCTCAGTGAAGCCCCCAAAAGCCATGGGGGCTCAATAAGGGCTTACTTCCCTCTCAGACGTGGCGGCGCTGCAGTGCATGCTGATAGCAATAATGTGACAAACGAAATGAATGAATGCATAAATAAGGGGATAAGGGACAGATCCTTAGATGTGCACAGTTAGACAGGTGTCACGGTGAGCCATGTGTCTTTGTGAGCTGTCCTCATTAGCAGGCTTCTTGGTCTACTTTAAATTTGAGTGCTCTCAGAACGGAATGGCTCCCACAGAAGGACCATGAGTGGTTCTCGCTGAATTTTCAGAAAGTTTCTTATCCTTAGGAAACTTGGCTCAGATAACAATACTGCAAGGAGACGCCAGCAGCACTCAGATAAGCTCTGGATGAGTCCATTATGCAGACAGTATATAAACACAGGGTTGGCTAATGTTTTGTAGACAGTGTTTTCCTCAGAGGCAATAATCAGCCCAGAGTCAGTGCACAAGATATTGTAAATGCACACATATATTCTGGTTGCACTTTAAGTTAGTAAATGTCCTGGTCCTCTTCGATAGCAAGTACGTTATAATATGAAATATGAATTCAAAACACTCCCTTTGACAGTGTTTTCACAACAAATCACCTGAAAAGGCTCTCATCACTCTCTCAGAGGAAAGCATTGCTATTGAATCCTCAGCTACTCTTGGCTGCTCTTCACATGTGAATCTTAAAATATTTTGCTTCTGACTAGATTTATGTTACTGTACTTATGATTCACGTTATTCAAAAACCTTTTCTAAGAATTGCTGTTACTGATATAGCTCTGGTTTACCTAGTGGATCATCAATAAGGCATCGTGAATGCTTCCCTTCCCTCATGTACATATGCAGATAAGAAGTGATGATTTGATTGTGCAGGAGTTTATTTATTGTGAAGTTCTTCAGTATTGTTTAAAAATTCTGAGCTGTCTTTTCAGTCATGTAGTTTGCAGAGACTATGGTGAAAAAGCTGATCCAGCTGAGCTTACAGTTGTTCTTGTTTAGAAAGTGTTCATGTAATTATTTTTTTAATTTGTGTTCACTCAAAATTTAAATTAGTTAACATCTAAGTTCTAAATAATTAAAATTTACATTTACATAGACAGTGAGTATGCTGGCCATGCAAGAACTGATGTTTTCAGCTTCCAGGAACTGTGTACAGGCCGTGCATTATCATGCTGCAACATAAGGTGATGGTCGTGGATGAATGGCACAACAATGTGCCTCAGGATCTCATCACGGTATCTCTGTGAATTAAATAATGCCATCAATAAAATGCTCCTGTGTTCGTTATCCATAACATACACCTGCCCATACCACAACCCCACCACCACCATGGGCCACTCGAGCCACAATGTTGACATCAGCAAACCACTCACCCACACAACACCATACACATTGTCTGCCATCTGCCCTGTACATTGACAACTGGGATTCATCCGTGAAGAGAACACCTCTCCAAAGTGCCAGACGCCACCAGATGTGATCATTTGCCCACTCAAGTCGGTTACAACAACAAAATGAAGTTAGGTCGAGACACCGATGAGGATGACGAGCATGCAGATGAGCTTCCCTGAGACGGTTTCTGACAGTTTGTACAGAAATTATTTGGTTATGCAAACCGATTGTTGCAGCAGCTGTCTGGGTGGCTGGTCTTAGATGATCTTGGATGTGAAGATGCTGGATGTGGAGGTCCTGGGCTGGTGTGGTTACAAGTGGTCTGTGGTTGTGAGGCCGGTTGGATGTACTGCCAAATTCTCTGAAAAGCCTTTGAAAACGGCTTATGGTAGAGAAGTGAGAAATGCACACTAACACAGATTTAGAAAGATTTGTGAACAATATTTGAGAGAAAAAGGCCTTTTGTCCACATAGAAATAGTCTAAGATCTTCGAGTTCAGCTCATGAAAAATGGAAGCAAAAACAAAAGTGTTCCGACTAAAATTTTTTCAGTATATATATATATATATATATATATATATATATATATATATATGTGTGTGTGTGTGTGTGTGTGTGTGTGTGTGTGTATTACTGTATTTTAAAATATACAACAGCAATATTATTAATAACAATAATAATAATTATATCATCATCATCATCATATAGATTATTTTGTATCTTTATTTTTTTTAAATAATGTCATTATGATCTGTGTAAATTCTATATCTGTGAATTCAGGGCTCGAAAATTTATTTCTTGGGATATAAATTAATGGTAAAAGCAAACGGTCACCATTACTGTACACACCAAAGATGCTACAAACATTTCTATGCATCTGCACTTGGTATTATGCTCATTGAGGCTCTCCAGTGCTTTATCTGTAACTCCCACACAGGCCTCCATTTCTAATTTTCTGATAACAACAAGAGCAAGAACTCCTCCCCTGAATGACATGACTTGAAAAGCCAAATGTGCAATAACACTGAAAGTAATTTCTTCTTGTTACAGATGAAAAAAATAACATATACCGTATCAGAGAGAATTGAAATAAAACAGTCAAAGGGTTTGTCAAACACTCTCATTTGAGTTTGATCAACATAGCATCTTCCATAGGAAAGGCCTAGTCGTTCTTTGCCGTAATCTTCCCTGTACCTTTCGATTTGGTTCTTGCTGGAGAGCAGAAGCCAGTCCTGCCTCCCTTCCTCTTATCTACATATGCAGGCCATTCTGACAACCAGCCCCATCCACCCAGATTATCCTGACTATGGGTTAAAAAAAGGGTAGCCCTCAAAAGATTCCAATCTGTGTTTTTGCCCACTGCATAAAAAATATGCCTTACAATGTCATGCGTGAATGGAAAATGATTAAGTGATCATAATTTAGATTTTAGTATTACAACTATGAATTGTGGAGATTTATGAGGAAAATTTATAAAATATGGTCCTGCAGTGCTGAATAACGAGAATACTGTTGACGATGAGTCTGGTCCTTATTTCAAATGCATGAGGCTCGGAGGGGATTTGACTAATTTAGCATTCAGATTGCAAATTACACATTGTTCACTTCAATTAGAGCTTTAAATCCCACTCACAGTAACACTTGCTGTATAAATTATAGCCTAATATATCATTAGGTCTTTATTACTCTCTCAGGACCCTGCCTGTTTCACTCATTTGGTGTGTAGACTGGGGTTTCTTGTGTAGTATTCATAAATGTAGGAAGACCCTATTACTGAGGTTATAAATACAAATTGCAGCAGTTTAAGAGTATTCATATGTGCACATAATTATTTATTTGAATGATTTTTGTGGCAAGTAACATTTTAGCCATAGTATTGGCAGCCATTTTGTCTATTTGAAAAAATTCTGTTAAACAAAGCCACGACATTATTACCTCTGTATGGCTTTGAGCAACAGTAGTTTTGTTCTTGAATGGCTAACTGTTCTTGAACAAATCAGTGAAGTGGATGATTCAATGAAGTTCTTTGTTTCACTCCTGAATGAATCAGGTGTGTTGTCATCCCAGTCTAACGGAAATTCGCACATATTTCAGAAGGTGGCTGATTCGTACAAATTCGTACAACCTTACTCGTAATAATTATTAAGATTTTTGCTAAATTGTACATATTTTATGAGTTCATAAAATGCATATAAAATTGCACGAATTACCTACACCTAACCCCTCCCCCAAACCTACGCCTCACTCAAGTGAAGTCGTAAGAATTCGTACAAATTAGCTACCTTATAAAATTCGTAGTGTTGGTGTTGCGCATCCCCAAATCAGTCTGAATTAATAAATAATTGTGTTCATGGGAAGACTATTTTAAAACGTTAGTAAACCACTCATTCAGTACTTTGTTAATGTAAAAATACAAAATAGAACTGTGATGTTTTTAGTGTTTTTGGAGTAAGAAATGTGCAGGTATTCCGTATATGTGTTTTATTTAATTAGTTTTTAATTTATTATAATTTCTACTTTGTGTATGTAAAAAGTTTTATGTTGTACATTTCTATAGTGGAGGCAAGTTATTCATCTTCTGAGATTTTGAAGTGTGTGGATGTTTTCCAGCAAATCTGCCAGTGTTTGAATGAATCTTCTTAGCTGTTTTACCTCCTCACTCACTTTGAAACATAATAAATGAGAGGGTTTGGCCATGCTGTAATCACCAACTGTCTTGTCTATGATGAAGAGCTGGCATCATCTTCATTTAACCATTTTTTAAAAGCCGAACGGCTACATTAATTAGAATTATGACTATTCTAATGAGGATTCATGAATAATATGTAGAATTCAAAATGAGGCCATAAGTTCTCAATTAACATAACTTCTCTCTCATTTTACCTTGTAAATCTGTGAGTTTAAAACCTTTAAACTAGAGCCTGTGATGGTATAATGAACACGCCTACTTTAAATATTTTTAATCACTGGTAAACGTGTTGCGAACAATGAGAAAATAATGAAGATGAAGTTGAACAGAATTTAAATGAACCCGCTGAGGGCTGTGGAATGAACATGGTCACAATAATTACGACCACATAAAATGTACTTCACCCATTAAAAATAATTTATTTTCACAAGTAATCCAGTTCCTTCCTAACATGCTTCAGGAAATTGCCCTGCTCTTCATATCCTGTTGGCCAGTGGTTAAATTTGAAATGGAATGTAAACTAGGACAATGATTAGTCCAAATATTGACTTCTGGTTGAAAACCCATTGTGTCATGAGTTGACAACAATTCAAGCAACAACCGCAAGTGTGCCAGAGCATCAAGCTCCCAAATCCTTATTTACTTCAAAGGCAATATTGGACTTGTAGTTTGAACTGACTATAAATAAAACATCTGTGGTGCAAAACACACACATTCCCTTTGCTTTTAAGAAAACATAAGAATCCCTCCAGCCATATGGCTCTGAAGATTGTGAATTTTGTGAAGAAACAGGAGGGAGGTTATAGCTCATGCTTTCCGTTACAACAGTCAAAGATCATTGATTGAGTCTGTTGAAGTTTGAATACCATGTATCGACGTTGTCTTTTGTTCTGTGATGAGGTCCTGGAGGAGGCAGAATGGACAATTAAATAACAATACAGATTTGGATTTGTTTAAGGGACTTCACTGTCAAGGGGGCAGTAGAAAATTCTGAATAGACATTTCCATAGAAATCCAGGGCTATTTTGAACACCATTGCTTGGCGTAAATGACTGAAGTTCAATAACAGTAAAATTACCCGAGGAAACATTGCACAGGTTGACTCTTTTTTTTTTTTACCCTCCCCCACCCAAACCCCGTTTTATCAATATTCCTCAATTGAAGGCACATCTACAGCTTTCCAGCAAATGGAATGTATGTGCTTGGGTTCCCCCGATCCATCGATTGGACCGGTAACCTTCTTTGGTATGTGTATGTCGCATTAGAAACAGTAGAAGCTATTTCCAAAGATTTGATCACGGGGCCACTCAGCAGTAAGGTGGCAAAGTTCCTGCCCTACACATTACACTAAAAGCAAAGCCATGTTTTTGAAGCCGTATAGCTAACCTCTCTACATAAATTGAATAATTTGCCCTACTTGCTGTCCTACCTCCAGACAGTTGATTATGACACGTGACCCCAAAGTAATAACTTCGAGAGGTATCTAGGGGTGACCTCTGAGAATTGCACGCACATGAACTTGTTTTGTCAGAGCGATCTGTTAATGATATGCACACTTGAATTTTTAATTTGGCTGCGAGAAAGAACATGACAAATGAGACATGTGCTGGGATGCTCAAGGATAGCATTGCCCGGATGCGAACATCAAGAGACATCTCATTGCATTGAATTAATTTCATTTTCACATGTTCATAATAACTCGCGGCTATGCCATGTCAGCTGTTTTCTAGATTTAACGTTGAGCTTTGTTTGGAGCAGAGGTAGGGTTGACATTGAGTGACTGAGTGAAGACAATACTTGTGAAGAAGTCCTTTAAAATTCCATATTAGTCAGCGCCACAAGTCACAATTACTCTGAAGAGATAACGTGTAAGTGACATTCAGGGGGACATGATGTGTCTGTTGATAGCATCCAAGCTTTTGATTGCCACTTTCAATGTGTAATACAGATAAAAGTTATCTCCATTGTAAAGTATAATTAGTTAAATGGATATACAACCAGCATTGTCTTTTTTGTCTTTGATTTTTTTGTACAGTAACATTCTGGGTTTAAAAGTTAAGCTTAGTCAACAGCGTTTGAATGTTGATTGCCAGATGTGTCCCTTGGTCTGTTTTTTTTTTTTTTTATTATTTACATTTTTTATAAAGAAATAATTTAATCAAGATAACACTGAAGCAGATTTGACATTTTTGGAGGATTTGGAGGACAAACAACTAGTAACAAAGTTGAAAGGACAGGGAATAAATTAATAAACAGGAACTAATACACATGTATAAGTTAACAAAACAGGTGCATAGAGTCAACTCAACAAGAACAGGGAAATTATAATAAAAAGGAAACACAGGAACAAGGACGGGGTAAAACAATTCCATAATACTGACATTACCCAAAAGGTGTATCTTGTAACATATCCACCTGAGAAGGGGGGTGGGTGCCCTGACTTGGAAGCAGCTGGCATTTCTGGGCTGAGGACGATCATTGGCTTTGGAGCATTTGGGGGGTGTTTGGGACTGGGCAGGTGGTCCGTGCCGTTGGGGAGGTATATGGGGTTTCCTGGTGTGAGGTGAGCTGGCGAGACGTAACGTGCCTCAAAGGGGGCTGGAAGACAAGACTGAAATATTTCTTGTATTTCATCCACTTTCAAATCTGAATAGTTAAAGAAGATGAGATTAATCAGCTTGATCAGGGTATTATCACACATGGGAGGATCGCAGCGGATCATTTCATCGTCCAGCCCCAGCTAAAAGCATGCACCAAGAGTAGCATCGTGCCAGATCAGTTGGTTAGCAAGCTCAAGGAAATCCTCCACATTCCGCTCCAACCTACAACCAGCCTGCCGCAAACCCCACATCTTGTCCTTAGCCATAATGTGTTTTGGTCCGGTTATCTGTTACGGTTCGTTGTGGCAAGGGATGATGCAAGAGTATCAAACTTCACTTGAATAGAGTTTAATACTGAAAATTCAGGGTACATACAACTCAGGAGCAAAATCAAACAACTAGTAACAAAGTTGACAGGACAAAGAAGGAAAGAACAAACAGGAACTAATATAAATAGGATGAAAAGAAAATGACCATAAAAGGAAACTCAAGAACAGTGACAGGGGGAAGACATGGAAAAACAAGTCCACAACACTGACAATTTATAAGTGTGTACTGTGTATATTTATTATTCATATATAAATACAAACACATGCATCTATATATTTCTCAAAAATATGTCATGCTTATGTATTCAATATATTGTATGCATATATAATATACAATATAATAATATAAATATATAAATGTAAATACTTTCAAAATATATACTGAATGTGTTTGTGTTTATATATACATAATAAATAACAGTACACACACACACACACACACACACACACACATTGTCACACATATATATATATTATGTAAAAAAAACGTTTATTTTTGATGCGATTAAACATTTGACAGCATTAATGTAAAAGCATAAATGTGAAAATTCTAATATTGTAAAAGTGCTTACAATAAATTTTTGTTAAAACGTTGTGTTATTTGAGCTTTTTTACATTTTAGACATGGTGTTGTGTGGTCATGGTAATGAAGTTTTAAAATTAGATACACAGAATTTATTTTTATTTAAAAAAAATTTTTAATTACCATATTGTTTGTTTTGGGTGCAATATATGTTTGCAATATATTTGAATTGGCCCCATTCTTTTTCTTTCTTTCTTTCTTTTTTTTTTTTTTTTTTTTTTTTGTTATCATTGTGTATATTTTAGATTTTTACAGTCATCATAGCTATTCTGTCATGCGGTCATTGTGACAAAGCTGTAAGATCAAATATAACAGAAAAGTTAAGTTTTTCTTTACTTTGACAATGTTGCTTTTGCATTGCAAATGGTGAGAGCTGGCTTTTGAGAAAATGTGTCTGGTGACTATGCTATTCTACTGGCTAAAAGAAATTTAGAACTCTGCTATATCTAGCATCTGATATTGTAAAGGTGTGTTGAGTGTAAAATCATCCTGACAAATCGAAAGTAGGATCAAAAATGGCAGCCTGTCTCCAAATCAGGTTGCAACTCCCACTCCAGAAAAGGAACTCCATCCGTACTGTTTATTTCAGGAGTGAGTAAACTATAGACATTAACACCAGCTGAGTCTGAGTGCACCTGGGCCAACTGCAATTTTCCCAACTAATGGAAAGCCCCTTGGCTATCACCCTGAGCTAAGAAGTCTAATTAATGACATGCACAAATACGATGCATTACTCATGAATATTAAATAGATCTAAATATATCAAGCATACTGTCTATGCAAGTTAATATCAAATAAAAAGAAGTGACACACTCTCTGGGCTAAATCCAGCAGGAGAATGCAATGTTGTTATAGAGTGTAAAAGTGAAATTTTATGGATTAAAATAAAATCTTTTAATCTTAGACAAAGGTTTACTTTGCAGGTGTATTGTGTATTGTGTAAATAGAACATTTAGAAACCCTTTTTTAAAAAATGTTTCAGTTAAACTGGATGATATTTATGTGTGGCCTTTAACAACATGTAGGTTTTATTTGCCCTTTTCTAATTGAAGATTAATTACATTTGGAGTTGCTGCAATACACAGAGCTCATTTTTAACTGAACAAAAAGTAGTAAAACTGTCTTTGTGGGTTTGGGAATAGAATATTTTTAGATGATTTTATGTTGTTGTTTTTTTCCCTTCAGTAGCCTACTATGTGCAAAAATGAGGCATCTTCAATGTAATAACGTTCCCTTTCTATCTCCGCTGCAACTGTAGACAGCAATAAAGTACAGTCACATTGTCATCTGTTTTTAGCACTTGTCAGCCACGCTGCTGACAAATAAACCCTTTTTTATCTTCATCAAACAACTGACTGGATTTCACAGAAATTGTCACTTCATATAATGATTCCATTTCATGTTAAGAAGACAAACATTCATTCATTTTAACTTTCGCTTTCACACTCAGTACTGTGTGTAGCTATACACATGATTCATGATTTCCTGAATTACTGAATATCATACTAAATATGTATCTTAACCCTAGTCCTACCACATTTACAGGCATTCTTTAAGCTCTGTAAAGACACATAACACATACCATGATGCATCATGCCACATCCATACAGTATTTATCTGCACTCACTCTCTCACACATGTAGGAAGACAGAGCGATACAAAGTAAGAACATCATGATAACAGCAAGGTTTGCAAGAGCTTTTTTCACCTGACTGTCAGTATAACGCAGTGCCCAGTCTCTCTGTAGACTCATGGAAGTATGGGCTATGTGAGATTATGCTCTTTTAGAAGAGTGGTGTGTAGTGGAGCTGAATAGGCTCTCTCACTCTGCCACATCCCTCTGTCTTAGGACTGTTTCATCTTCCCATCCCCCCGTACCTCATCACCAGCCTTTTCTCCTGACTTTAATCATCTAATTTTCCAAGGTATAAAAGTTGGTTGTAGGCTAATTTAAATCCCAAGTAAGACTAGCACCGTCTCATATTCAGGTCATAATAAATGGAAAAAGGTTGATTGTAAAGGGTTTTCTTTTTTTTCAGGTTTAACATTTGTCCTAAATTTGCTCCTTTAAAGCAAGATGTGGAACAGTGATCTTATATGAAACTGGTTAACCACACTCTTCAAAGCAAGTGCTCTGTGAAAGAAAGTCCCAGAAAAACCATTTACCATTAAAATGCATTTGCATTTTTCTCGTCTTCGAAACAGTAAAGTTAATTTTCGGCATTTGTGGTTCCAATCAATTTTTTCTTTTTCTTTTTTTTTTTTTTTTTCACCATCTATGAAAGCTTCTTGGTTCTTTTGGTCCAGACCATAAAGGTAAATGATACATTTAATCCTGGTTCGCTTAGTGTTCACACTGTAATTTTTAACACAAACCCAAAGATACTAAACAATGTCACAATCTCTAGCTGGAGTGCCTGTGAGCTTCATTAGAGGGCACTCCATTCCAGACTCTTGCCACTTCACCCTGGACTCTATTTCCTATAATCCTTTGCCAGGACTTATCATCAATTGCAATCACCTGTCTCTCATCACCTCATCAGTCTCACACTATAAAGGTTGCACACATACACACACACTTTGCTGATTATTGTTTAGCCTGTACCCCGTTCTTAGTATCCGTGTTTCCTTGCTTTGCTTACCTTGCCTTCTTGTTTTTTGACCTTGGACTGTTTATCGGATTACTCTTTTTGTCTAGCCCTGGATTGCACCTGTTTGCTGGTGTTTGACCTCTGCCTGTTTATGGATTCCTGTTTGTCTTTGCCAGGGATATTATTGTTTGCTGGTACTGGACCCTGCCTGTCTGACCACATTTACAAGTAAAGCCTGCATTTGGATCCCCAACTTTGTCACGCCTCCCACATAACAAACAAAAGGCAAACGGATATGGTCACAACTTGATTGGAGAGTTTTTATGGCTCATAAATTGCGAACTTACCAAACATCCGAGACTGCTGTGTGTTTGGCTAAATCTGCTCGTTGTATGTGTGTACATATGGTGGTATTTTTACCAGCTGAGAACTCACAAAGAGCTTAGAAAATGTGTAAAGGAGTCAAAACAGTGTCAAGAATTCCTCAGTTGCACACACAAATGAATAACTACTGTAAGAAGATGGAGGTTGCAAAGCCTGTACCGAACTCCTGTGACAAGAGGGACTAGTTATACTTAAGCATTTTGTTATTTTTTAGGGCCGCATCTTGTGACTTGACGTCCAAGTTTTGATTTGTTTAGATGTCTTTGGTCTGCATTGTGTTCAGTCGAACCAAACCAGATTTGTTTGTAAGCAGACCGAGCCTCACCTTTTCAGATGTTACCTGCTGTGCACCAAAGTTCAAGCAAGCTACTTTGTTACCCAGTCCTTCTAAAATTTGCTAAGCCAAATTTGTTCACAAGCCAAATCTATATTTTCGCCCACTGCCCTTATTAAAAAAGCTTATTGCAGCACTATACAAACCACCTGACATGAACATGTAACAAGCCCATTGTTACTGTTAGACTTATTCTATGCACATTGGATTTGCATTCATTTACATGTCTTTGTGAATAATTTATAGTATACCATCAGAAAACTCCCACATTGGAATATAACACATCTCAGTTGTATGAACAGGAAATCACGCTAGAAAAGAATAACAAAATTTCTGTAAATATTTTAAACCACTTGGTCCATGTACAGCAGAGCAAAACTGTTATGGCAAATATAAGAGCACTTTTTATGTATACATAACCATTTCCAGTCTGCTGTACACTCATGGAAAGGTTTTAACACTATGGTGCGGTCAATTCCAACTTCCATCTAACATTTATTTACTCACTTGGCAGACGCTTTTATTCAAAGAGAGTTGCAGTGCACTCAAGGTAAACATTTTCTCTGATGCATTTCCTGGAATTTTAACTCATGACCTTGATGTTGCTAGCACCATGATCTACCAGCTTAGGGGAAGCAGAATGTATACTAAAATGCATGGTGTCACCATATTTTTAACTCCACAAGCTTATCTGGACAGCTTGTTCTTTTATTGGAGTCTACTTTGAGATACTGTAAATTATAACATAAGGAAGAATGTCTGGCAAAAATGTACTCTGTCATTCTCATTTATTGAAAACATATACAGTGCTATACATAAGACATTACTCAGACAGAAGGGTGCACTGAATCAGCAACGATCTGATAGCAGCACAGAGCTATAAAATAGACACATGACGTCCTTTGTTCTGTCAGCCATCGGGCTGTACAGTACATCTTCCGCAAAAAAATATGAACAATCGAATATTTGTCTTTCTTTATTTTATTTTTTTAAATGTCTTTTTTTTTTTTTTTTTTTTACTATTTTGTCTGTCTATATTGTGTATGCTCTTTTTCTCTCTCCTATTTTTAATTATTTATTGTAGTTTGTGTTTATTTATCTACTTCTTTGGTTATATGATATGGTAAGTCTACCTTTGTGATTAATTTGTCTCTGCACATCAATAATATCTAAACATGAATATAATTATGTATTCTGGCTCTAATAATTAACATGTCGGATGAGTTAATATTTTAACACATTACTGAGAAAGCTGATGATTTATATTGGTTCCACTTTATATTAGGTGGCCTTAACTACTATGTACTTCCATCTAAATTAATTATTTGATACAATGCACTTATTTTGTACATTAATGTTTTTACATTTTGCTTATATATATATATATATATATATATATATATATATATATATATATATATATATATATTTTTTTTTTTTTAAATACCTCCATGTAATAACATCTAATTTATTTAATTACATTTATAATTACACATCTTAAAGGAATTTAGAAAGACAATTTGAACACTATGGGCCCTATTTTAACGATCTGAAACGCAAGTGTCAAAGGGCGAAGCGCAAGTAAGTTTGTGGGCGGGTCTCGGCGCTGTTGCTATTTTCCCAGCGGGATAAATGGCTCTTGCGCCCGGCGCAAATCTAAAATGGGTTGGTCTGAAGTAGCTTCATTATTCATAGGTGTGGTTTGGGCGTAACGTGAAATAAACCAATCGGAGCGTCATCCAACATTCCCTTTAAAAGCAGGTGCGCAAGTTCCATAATGGATTGCTATTATTATGGCGTATTTACCAGGCGCACGCCAGGAGGGGTTCACAGCCGAGGAGACTGGTGTTCTTGTAAGAGCAGTGAAAGACAGAGAAGTTGTGTTGTATGGGGATGGGAGAAACCCACCCAAAATAGCGTCGGTTAAACAGGCGTGGGAGGAAATAGCCACAATTGTTTCATCGATTTTTTTTTTTTTTTTTTTTTTTTCTGGTTCTTGACGGACAAACAAATTTGTCAGATGTCCTTATATACATATATGTCTTGCCACTATCGGGCAAACAGGTCTGATCCTTAATTACTACAATTAGCCTGAATAATTTGTAAGCAAGATTTCACAATGATTTCCGTCATCTCATGTGTTAATATTTTTTTAGTGTAACAATTTATGATTTGCAAAAATAACTGTTGCATCTGTGTAGATTACATGGGCAAAGTGTATGCGCGTTGTGCACGCTATACATTATGGTCAAGCATGCGCCCTTAAAATAGCATAATGAACAACGCGCAACGCGCCACTGACTTTAGACTAGGTTTTTTCTGGTCAGTGGCGCAATTGTTTAATGGAACAGCAAAATAGCACCAGGGATTGTTTGCGCCGGAACACGCCTCCTTTTTGCGCTGAACCGCCCAGGGAGCGCAAGTTCATTCACTAGTTTAGCGACGTGCTTCTGTGGAGGGAAAAGCGCGCTTTGCGCGGGTGCAAAATAGGAATGACACATGCATCGGTGTACAAAGTCAATTGCGCTGGGTGCAAGATAGGGCCCAATAAGTACATTGTTCTTATTTTTGATGTAAGTACATAGTAGTTAAGCCCATCTAATATAAAGTGGGACCTTTATATTTAGTGTATCACTGATCACACTGATTGCAGCTTGGGAATGTTGTTTTATTCTTGCTCAAAATTACATTGATAAACAAATATTTTTCTTTCATTCCCCCCCCCCCCATGTGTTCATGCTTTTTATTGTTGTTGTTTTATTTTTGATGTGTAGGCAGTATAGACTATCAATGAGAATCTCACCCATGTCTTAGCCCAGTCAATTAAAATGCCTGAGATTTGACTTATAATAACTGGCTAGTCTTGTCAGGATTCTACCATGCAATTACGAGCAGAAACGCTTCTTGGCATCGCAATTATAAGTCTAATTACACTAGATAGCTATCAAGGAAGTGGCGGCAGGAGGGAAAATCTTCCATCATCTGATGTAGCCCCAGTGATGGAGGGGTGACTTAATGAATTCAGTGTTTGTGGTGCGGGCCAATTTTGGGATGTGACACCAAAATGCCTCATAAGCATTTCTGACCTGTCCTCCATTAGCAAAAGGGAGCAGAAAGCGATGAGAAACAGAAAGGGAATTTGGTTAACACTGTCCAATTAACTTGGCAATTTGCCCTGAAGAAACTGCAGCAAGATAGAGGATTAATGTGGTCCATTGTTATTTAATTTCTAAAGTGCTCTTTTAGACTAGTCACATGAAACATTGAGAACAACTATCCTTTTTATTATAAACAATCATAATTCAAATGATTGATTATCCATTTTTATGATCTACACCATCAATGGAGTATAACAATGTATAATAAGAGACTATGTGTATGTTTACATAAACATACATTGGTGAATATACTTATGCAGCTCACCACGCAACCACGCATATTTGTTTTTTAAAAACACAATCATGTACATACATGCTGCTCACATATTATTATAGCCCAGTTTGTGCTGATTACAGTGAGACTCGACTTTAGCCATTTAGATGTGTATAAGAAACTGAAAAAAGCTCAAATGTCAGGGCATGACAAAACTTCTCCAGGCCTCCAGAGGGTTAAGAAACATTTATTATTATTACTAATGTGTTGCTTAATATACCTTTGGAAACCATTACACATTTTTTGGTCAAGGTTCAAGGTTTTTTTTTTAACTCTTTTTTTTTTTTTTTGTAGCAATATAAAGTCTTTATTGAAATACATACAGTACCTACATACATAACTACATACAAATTTGACTGACCACAGTGTATAAGAACATCAATCAGTAAAACTATTTATTCATTTATTCAATATTTCTGAATGCTTTTCACATACTATTTTTGTGAACAAGTTACAGTCTGCAGTCTATAGTGCATATATGTATGTATATAGAAAACATTTTATCAATATCACAACATAATAATTAATAAAAAAAAAAAAAATTGCGACTGTTTATTTTGTTGCATTGCATTTATTTATATATATATATATATATATATATATATATATATATATATATATATATATATATGTTTCTATTGAGTAGCACAGGACTATCATAAACCGAATGCAATTAACTGGCCCTCAATTTCTTGCCACTGTTGGCCAGTGCCAAGCAGAAGCCTAGAAAGTACAAAATGCTTGGATTACAGTAGATATGACAGGATCATAAGAGCATGATGGACTTCTGCTTCAGGCCAGGAAGCAAATGGCCAGCTGAAGGCTTACATTTCAGCTCAAGTGAAAGAGTGTGAAGGCTATATTCTGCAAACATTAACTTTTTTCTTCACCTAACAGCACTTCAACACATTGTTTGGTCCCTTGCTTCCTCTCCACGGACAGACAATTGCACACATACCCAGTCCACAGCTCCCGCTACCTTCTGTGTGTGTGTGTGTGTGTTCCTCTAATGAGCCTTAGCACCTCACCATCACCATGGTTACCAGCATGCATTCCACCCTCCTGCACACAGACAGACACACACCCTTAAGCTCTAAGTAAGAGTCTGCATCCCCAGCAGGACAAATCTACAGCAGCCTGCCTCAGGAGTCTCACAGTCTTGACAATCTACTAACACTTACAGCAGGTAACAACGGTTACTGTTATACAGCTAATACTTGCATAATAAAAAAATAAAATTTCCTTGGATGAATACATACTGTACTTTTCTGTATCCAGGATGAACAGAGTGTGTATGGCTGTAAACAATACACTCATGATTTGATCTCTTCATATTGCTTTCCAAAATTGAATTAAAATGGAAGTTTTTGCTCTTTATTGTATTATTATTATATTTTAATTATTAGCTTCTAAGACATATATTATAAACAGTTATTGCTTAATTTGGTGGTCTTAGTCCATTTCCCCAATGCACAGACCAATGGTGACACTAGAATAGAATTATCCATTATTTTTGTTTAGTTATGAATGCAGAATTATGTTAGACACATAAGCTTACACTATGTTTCTGACTACATACATACATATATATTTTTATATATTGTATTTTATTAAATAATGTATTTTATTTTAATAAACATGAACGCTCAAATGTGTGACCACCTGGGTTTGCTATATTTTATGTGCCAATTCTATATTTGATGCTTACCCATATGGAAAAACAATATATGACACGTACTCCCATACCAATAATTATTACATATGTGCATTCGCAGGGTAGATGAAGATAAACATTAAGAACATACAGTAGATAAAATCCCCATATTTTGTATAGGTACATATGTTAATAAAGTCTGTATGATTATTTTTACATGGTATTATATGTTGCAGCTATGCTCATGGAAAATAATTGGTTTCATTTATGCTTTTGGACATTTAATATGTGCAAATATTACATTTGCATATTGGAAATTAAATCTCTGTAACACTTTAGTATGGCACCAATTCTTACTTGATTACTAGATGCTTATTAGCATGCATATTATTAAGATAATGGTTGTTTATTAGTACTTATAAAGCACATATTCTGCATGACCATATTTTACATCCTTAATGCCTTACTAACTATTAATAAGCAGCAAATTAGGACATAACTGAGGCAAAAGTTGTCTTTAATGGTTTGCTTATAGTGAGAATTGGACCTAAAAATAAAGTGCAATCTGTCCCAACATTCATTTGCTATCCACATTACTTGATGCATTTTTATATTGTGATTATTGTTACATGATATGTAAGAAACGCCATTGTTTTTTGAGAAAACAATGTTTCTATGTAGAATAATGCCTTGTAGCCCGTTGAGGTTGCTGTTTGAACTTGAAATTGTACTTGGCAAATGTATGAACATAAATGGAAATCAATTACACTTAGTACAAGGGGTTGAAAACTGTGAAGCATGAGGCAATCTCTGCGTTCCTACAACAATTTCCTTTTTTTTTCCTCTCACCCTCCGATTTATTCTTTCATGAAGCATATTGATGTAACTGAAGGTCTTATTAAATCAGACAAGTTCATTTGTTTAAGTCGTTTAAGCCCCACAGGTCCCTAATGGCTAATGATTTATAGCAGGAAAGAATTCGGCATTGGGGCACTTTCAGACCTGTTCGCCCTGTCGCTCTGTATGGAGGTGTCACATTACTTAGGAAATTAATGCAGGAGGAAGTCACTGTTTTTGGCTGGAGAATTAATCACTAACTAGACGGATGAGATGGAGAGAATGCTCTAGTTTTTATTCAGCCACGCAGACGCTATGCTCCCCTCTGGAACGGTGGCTGGGGTGGAACGCTAGTTCACAAAGGCTACGGCCGAGAAATGTAGCGTTTGTTCTAAACAAAGCGGGTTGTTAATGGGCAAGGTTCTCTTCATGCTGCATGCATATAATACATCATACCTTTCATATCCTGGGGCCACAACACATTCTTTGTAGTATGCAGTGTTCCTGAGAGAATGGCTATGATGGCTTATTGTTCTGGCTTCGTTCAGGAGGTCAAGGTGATGTCAGATATTAGCCTTGGTCACACCTCTTCCTACTTCCATTATGCTAAGCAACTAAAATCCAATCTCTCACTCACATGTGTAATAAGAACCTCAGTGGGAACTGCTAGCTGCTAACCTTACAAACATCTATGCTTTCCTCAGAGACCGAGAGGAGCATTTGTAATTTAAATTGCCACAGTATGTTGGTTTATCACCGACACCCCTCTGTGAATTCCCACATGTAATATAAAGAGAGAAAAAATTAATGAAGAAATTTTTATTTCATGTAATAAGCTACTCTGTTACTGAGGTTTGCAACCCAGGTTCATTGAGAAAACATGGCTGTGGTGATAATTCTGGAACATGATATTACATTGGGTCTTGCACGTTTTGCGACACTTTCAAAGTGTGATTAACATGAATCTTAAATAATGTGATAGTTTTACGTTGGTTGTTGTATCACAGCAGTTTAGAAATGAACTGTCAGATGAGTGGCACTAGAAGTTTCATCATGCTTTATCACAAAATACTGAACCACCTACAATAAACCCTACACTTAACCTAACATATAGTGTTAACAAATCGTCCCCTTGGAATTATAAGGTTCTATCTGTGTTCTGAGTAGTTTTGAGATATTGAGCTTTAAATTTGTTTGTGTTCCATAGACTTCTGTAGATAGAGCCTTTTTGTTTTTTCAATAAAAAATCCCAAAATGTACACAACTTAAAATAAAACATCACATAATGTAAATAAATTGTCACAGAATAAGAATATGTGAATAACTCAATTTTGACAAAAATGTCAAATAGAACCTTATATTTCCTAAGGGACGAAATGCAAATAAGATAAAAACACATCAAAGCACATTAATGCAACCATGCCATTTTAGCTTGCTTCTGCAAGTATTTTGATTGTTATTATTATTATTATTGTTATGAATTTCTCTGGATTATCTTTAACTAAAACTACATCTAAAAACTTAATAAAAAATGTGTTACTTAAAAAAAATATATATTATTGTTGTTGTAATTTTAGATTTATATATATATATATATATATATATATATATATATATATATATATATATATATATATATACAGTACACACACACACACATACAGTATATACATTTAATACATATGTACTAAATTAAAGTACTACAATAAAGTATTAAACTACAATAATTAATACAAATGAATAAAAATGGTTCATAAATAAATAAATAAATAAAAGGAAAATCACACACACACACACACACACACACAAACTTAAAGAAAAAATAAAGATCCATTTTGTATTTTCATTTTGTAAAATGTTATATCAAATAATCAAATATATTTAATATTGTAAATATTCTCTTTTTAAGTTTAATTCTATTTTTTTTTAATTCAAGTTTAATTTAAAATATGAAAGGTTAGGTATATATATATTCATATTTAAATTAATTTTAATTTTATTATAGATTTAAATGTTATAGATTTTGATATCAGTGATACTTATGTAGCAGTTATGACTCATGTTTATTAGTAGTTGTGATTAATGAACAATTCTTAATAGCAATACATATGGAGCTAATTCTGTGATGTGAACATCAAAGTGTATTATTATAAACAATGCATTATAATAAAGGTCATAACATTGAATTGTGCAAAGAACTCTGGAAATATAAGGGTTTATTAATTAATATAACCTGCCCCTATAATCATAATTTGTGACAAAAGCAAAAAGTTGTTGGTGTTTTAATGCCACTAGTTTTCACTTCAACTGGAACCTGCAGAGATTTGCATGTAAAGGTGCATTTTTGGAGTTTTGCAAAAATGCAAGCAGTGGCATATTTTTCAATGAGCCAGGTTGAGGTCTATTTGCCCTGAGCCATTTCTTTGAAGGCAGATCCTTCACGTCCCTGTCACAAATCTCTTGTGTTTTAATATGAAAGGTGACATATTAGAAATGAGTGATTCTTGTAATGTGCATACATGGTGAACGATGAAGTGCAATCAGTCATTGTGTAGTGACGAAGTATGTAGCAGTGCTATTAGTGCAGCAGATGACAAAGAAAGCATTTTGATGGCTTGCGGTGAGGAGTTTATTCTGGAGTAAATATCGTGGGATTTAGAAACGGCCTCATTATGTTGTATTATCTGATATATCACTATTGCTGCCATGGTTTTTTGTTCGTTTTCTCTCAGGGTGCGTTTCAGATGACAGCTATTTCTGCTCAGATGACAGTCATGTTTTCAGCTTGTTCACACTGATGAGAGGTAAATTAACAGTGCTACATTGTGCTTGGTGAGGGATTTGAAGATTACAGAGGGGAAGTGATATTTCAAGGGAGCATATTTCAGGTGAAATTTTGTTATTTTCATACCACGGCATAGTGAAATTCAATTTATCGACGCCCTTTCTCCAAATTCAAGCTCATATGCAGGATCACAGATCTGTAACTTCCCGTAGCGCTCCATCATCAGAAACCTGAACGACATCTTTTAAATGAGGATTTGTGCAAGTGCGTCTTTTCTTGACACCTCGGCGTCAGAGTCTCTCTGGAACTTGACCAGGGATCTGTGAGCTGGAAGGATATGAAAGTTTGATCAGATTGACTGGTTATGAAAACTGCATGATTCAATCGCAGCAGGAACTCTTTGTTTCTTCCCTCCTTCTCTCTTTCTCGTTTCAAAAGGAGACTTGATTTTGAATGTTCTATTCATGCACTCTGACATCGTCACATTTATGTAAATCGGACTTGCTCACACATCCAAAAGTCACATTCACGCGGGTGACTTATTCAAGGGGATTGTTTGCCACCTACCGTGTACTGACCCGTGTAACTGTAAGAGCTTGTACAGCTGGCTGAGCTTTACACACAAAGCATTTAATACACACAAACACCCATAGGCACGCTAACGTACACATAATTAATAAAAACACACTGATCACTAAAGAAATTTTGATGAGGTTTTTATTTTGTGCTTTTTTTTAGTAATGCTTTAATGATTTGCCCCATAGCTGAAAAAGGTTGATTATTCAATTTAATCACTAAAAATCAACCAATTTAAAGGTTTAATCATAAAATGCTGTGTTTTATATTTTAAGCAATAGATGTAAAATGTATTTACTCATGTCAATTATAATATTTTCTGTTACATTTTGTATGTGTAGATAATAATAATAATAAAAAAAAAAACAATCCTGATTGCTTGCTCCATCTACTAATTTTCCATATACAATCTCAGTAGTTCCCTTTGCACTGGTGAACTGAGAGGCATCTTCCACATGCTAACATCACAAGTCTCTCTCACACTCCGTCAACTTACACTGTGACTGAACAATCTGAACTACAATTTGGTGTTTAGTAATGCCATCTGTCCTACTTTGTGGAAACCAGAGAGTGAAACTACTGTACGAAAGCCGAAGCAACAGTGCCACCTTTGGGCTCAAAGAGGAATTTAGACAGTTGAAGAAAATCCAGGACATTTATTGTACACAGCTTGTTTATAACAAAACTGCTGCACTGATCTGTGTTAATTGGTGTATTTATTTATTTTGTGACACTGTTCTCCTTCACAACTTCTTAAATGTTTTCATAATGTCTTTAGAAACATTTAAATATAAACCTTTTTTACTTAATTGTCTAATTTGTGTAAACCATCATGTTAATATGAGATCAGTGAGTTTTTTTAGTTTCCAGAAATATCTTTTAAAATGCTTCAGGTTTTAAATTATAAACTGAAAAAAAAGGTAATAATAATAATAATAATAATAATAATAATAATAATAATAATAATAATAATAATAATAATAATAATAAAATAAATCTGTCCAACTAATATATGTTATGACTGGGTATACATTAAATCTTAATCTTTCGCTGTAAATATTACAAATGATCAATGATCCATAAGCATATTTGTTCTGTATTTCTGAAAAAAAAGATTTTGGATGTGGCTTACATTTTATAGATTTGGCAGGTAGTTCTGAAACGAGCAGTATTCAGGGTCTCCATTTTATTAGTTTGTGTTATTATTATTATTATTATTATTATTATTATTATTATTATTTATTTTTTTTACAGTTAGACATTGATTTTGATGTTGCTAATCAGACTTTTAGATATTGTTTGAATCTGTTTTAAAATCTTCATTTCCTCGTGTACTCACTTAGATTCATGTTCAAACGACCAATATAGATTATTATTATTATCATTTTTTTTTGTGAACTAAAGATGTCTAATCATCTCAGTATTATGAATGTATTGTAATGAATATATAATTTTTGGTTAATTCGCACATTTTACATAATCATTATTTATTATGATTATTATACGTTTTAATTTTTAGTATTATATATTTTGTCAACATGTTTGTCTGATTCCTTTTTATTTACATTACAAATTTAAAATAATCAGTTTTTATTTTCATCTGTTAATCGTGAAAAAGAAGATTCTTTCTCTGTGGGTAGTATTTTGAGATTGGAAAGTAAGTCTCTCTTTATGACGGGACACTCTAAAGCCCCAGCACACAAGAGAAAGGCAGAGACATTAACAGATTGTTGTGGCTGACCTGAGAGCACGAGATGCTTCCAGTGATGACACCTGATGACACATAAAGAGAGCAGCCCAGAGCCTCTGACTGGAATCACTATGCCACTCCAGGAGATTGGATGAGGTGAGCCGAGCTGAGAGGACGGTCCAATCTTTCCCGACCTCAGCAGCGGCCTTACTTTTGTGCCAAGAAATGGAAACTTGATTTACCTGAAGCAACTGATGAACTCCCTTCAATAACACACAGTACACACAGACACAATCACTGCTGGAGTTAGCCGTGAGCACACACATTGATTTCTGTGTGTTCTTGAGTGTGCCTGATTAACATTCTGCAAGTCTTTTCTCAAGATTTTCTATAACCAAAAAAGCGATATTATTGAAATTTTTAAAAATGTTTTTAAAAGAAGTCTCGTATTTGCTCAACAAGGCTGGATTTATTTGATTAAAATGCAGAAAAATTAACTCATGAAATATTATTACAATCTAAAATGACTATTTTGTATTTTCATATATTTTAAAATGGGATTTATTCCTGTGATGGCAAAGCATGATCCTTCAGATTCTGTCCTCAAGAAACATTTCTTCTGAATGTTGAGAGGAGGTTCACTGCTTAAAATTGTTATGGAAATAGAGGGTACCAGCACTATTCAAAAGTTTCAGGTTAGACTACACTAAAATAAACTAGACTAGACTAAAATGAATTACAATAAAATAAAAAAATAATCTGCAAGGACACATTAAAAAGTGACAGTAAAGACATAAAATATGTTGTTGTTTTTTTAAATCTCAAATAATAGCTTTTTTAATATTTGTCAAACACTTCTTTTTTTTTCCAAGCTGCTAAAACAATATAAAACGATGTATAAAACTATGTATAAATAAAAGGACATAAATTGGGCCTATGCTAATAAAAACAACGTACTAATATATACATAAATATACAGACATCAAATTGCATATGCAAGCACAACAATGTAATTACATTGTAATTACAATTACATCCTTACTTTCCAATTATGTTTACTGTAGACCATCTGAGGATCCACTGGGACATCTGGGCCCCAGCTAAACACCTACATCAGGTATAGTCCAGCTGCTGAAGAACATAGCTGTGAGGTCCAGCTGATAATGACTAGAACAACTATGATCATCATTTCTTTTTAAAAAAAAAAGGTAAACATTTTTAAAAGCTGCTTCACGGTTCACAGTAATGAGGGGAAAGGTTTTAACTTCATTATTAAATGTTCACATTAAATATTTGTGATGCCGATTTTGGGATCTTATATCTTCACTATGCTTTATACTACAACATTTTGTCCTCCATCAGTGTGTAGCCGCATCTGTTTGTTATCAGTTTTCTTAGTTTTCCACCACACACCAAAGCTCATAGCTCTTATTGAATAAATGGAAACACAGTCATCCTGTGCCAGATACAGTAACACACATGGACACATTTTGCACGCATTCAGCAATGCTTCTGCTGAAACTTACACACACAAACACACACACACACACACACACACACACACACACACACACATCTCAAACTTCCTTATCTCACACATCCTGAATCTCACAGCTCTCTTGCCGTCAAGTGGCACCAGCTGACATTGTGGAGCATAATCGCATTTCTCTTTCCAAATGTGACACCCAGGCATCTCCAGACGGGGCATCAACGTCACAGCTAGTCAGCAGGTTTGTGAAATATTTACTGCGGATGATGGTTCATGAAGAATACATGAGGATGGTGGAGCTGTGCTTTACGGCCTTGTTGCTGTGCGAACCCCTGCCAGGAAGGACTGCTGCTCGCTCGGCTGACAAAGTTTTCACATCGATGCCTGGCATGAAGAGGTACGAGACAAATTGTACCATAATTCCAGGGATTTTTATTCAGTTATTCTAAAAGAAATATATAATATATATAAAATAAAGTTACTCATATATTTGCATGGGGAAAATATATTTTGTATGTTTACTAAAACATCATTTTGTCCAGATTTTTAGATGCATAATTCAAGTTACATCCAAACCACCAAAGTCACTTCTGACCCTTAAGGCCCTTTTACACCAAGAATGATAACTATAACAATCCACAATATTGCTCTCTTTATTTTAAATGCGTGTTGCAGTTTTACCTTATCTTCTATTGCATTGGACAAATGACTTATGACTTAATGAAATAATAATATATACACACACATATATATACACACACATATATATATATATATATATATATATATATATATATATATATATATATATATATATATATATATATATATAAACGCTTTATATCCAAATTTAAATAAATGAAATATTATTATAACATCATTACAATTAAATTAAAATGATTGTTCTGTTTCTCTCTCTCTCTCTCTCTCTCTCTCTCTCTCTCTCTCTCTCTATATATATATATATATATATATATATATATATATATATATATATATATATATATATATGTATTGTATTTAATTTATTTCTGTGATGGAAAGCTGGATTTTTTTAGAAGCCAGTACTTTAGTCTTCAGTGTCATATGGTCATAATATGCTGATTTGATGCTCAAGAAATATTTTTATAAGGGATGTCCTAATAAAAACCTTAACCAACCCTGATTCTGGTGTAACAAAATACACTACAACTTTTTCTTCACTGTGCTATCACTTTCACAGTTGCCTTATTTTCCCTCTTTCCCTCTCTCAAGGTCTCCCAGGTCGACCTTGTTTTCTATCATACAGAACATCATAGTTTGTTTAATCTTCTCTGAACCTTTCACATCAGAGGGCCCCTACAGGCAGCCTTTTTATTACACATCTAAAGACCTAGAAGGTCAGCGTGCATAAGCAATTAATTACATATGCTATCAATGCTAATAATAAACACTTCAAAACAGCACTGCAGGACTCAGCTGACCTCACCTTATGGTTCGTTCAAGGGCACAGAGAGGGTCAACTGGCATTCCGATAGATGAATGGGTTGACAAAATGCCTCTGCCAGGTCAAACGCACGCCATGAATCCTTCAACACATACAGGAAGCAAAATAAAATAAATATATAACTTGCCAACTGTTGCTTGATTCCAGCTTGTCTGGTACTATGTGTCAGGATAAGAAAATCCAATAGAAGGAAAGATAATGATAGACTTCCCACCTGTAATTAAAGCAGCCATAATACTGCATATAGGTGTATTTCACTTCACCCTTTATCATTTGCCAGTCTTGAAGAAAGATTGTTTTGGTAAATAGTCTCTATTTATTTGTATTTTGTGTTCATGTTTTATTTTGCTTCAGTTGAAACTTTTGTAGATTTATTTATTTATTTATTATTATAATTATGAAAATTGAACAGAAGTGATTCATGAATATTTTAAAGTATAGTAAGTTTTTTTTCTTCACATTTTAAATACATTAAATACATAGAATTTTTCAGATGTTGGTACCACAGAATTTACTACAGATATTTATTTTGGATAGCTAAAATTATATAACATTTACATTTATTAATTTAACAGACGCTTTTGTCCAAAGCGAATTACAAATGAGGACAATGGAAGCAAACAAAAACAACAAAAGAGCAATGATATATAAGTGCTATAACAAGTCTCTGTTAACTTAAAAGTAGTACACGTAGTAATATATATATATATATATATATATATATATATATATATATATATATATATATATATATATATATATATATATATATATATATATATATATATATATATATATATACTCACATTTTTAATAAATGCATTTGAACTATGCATGTTATTGCATGCTGGATACCTATTATTTTATATATATTATATTATTTGTGATTCAAACTCGAGTGTTGCCTATACTGATGAATACTTTACCGTCGCTCTCCTTTTAAATTTTTCGTGGGTTTCTAACAATTAGAAACTCATTAACTTGTCTAATGGGTGACTGAAAGATAGCTAACAAGCTTCACATTTCCTGCTGGGTCTCAATCAGATGGATCTGCAAAATCAAATGGAGAACTTGACTGTTATTGGGCTTTGATGTACTGAAGCGAAACAAAAGATTTAAAGGGAAACTTTGTGACAGATGTTGGATTTTTAGACTTGGACAAATGCAGTATTTAGGACTTTTTCCCACTCTTTCATTTGCTCATATATCAGGGAGTTTTACTAAAAAAAAAATAGGAAATTTGGCAAGGGAAAATATAGGCTATAAGTTTGAATATAAAATTGAGTAAGATTAAATAATAATAATAAGTATTATATATATATATATATATATATATATATATATATATATATATATATATATATATATATATATATATATATATATATATATTTTTTTTTTTTTTTTTTTTTTTTTTTTTTTATATACATCTAAATTAGACACAATTGCAGAACTTTATGTCCCTGCCTTAATTACATATTGTATTGTTCCAGTTCATTTTACCATTATGCAGCCAACATTCAAACTGTGAGAACAATTTTGTTGTTATTACTCAGCAGATGGTGTTTGTCAAACCCCCATGGATGACTCAAGGGTAGTAGTAGGGAGTTCATTCTTTTTGGTATTAACTGAGTTTCGGTGTTGCTGGTCAACAAATTATTTCAGGCAAGCGGACAGATCCCACTGCACTCTTCTATTTCCTTGGAGCAGAATATGACCAAAGCTATATGATTAGACTTTAATGTGTGCAGTGTCTTCAGTTGCTGTTAAAGGGCTCCAGCAGACAGAAAGTCAATTGGCTAACAATTTAACAAAGGGAATGTTTGCATGAGTGATTTGTAGATGTGGGATTCGCATCTCCAGGCCAAACGCAGTGTAAACCTTTATTCAAGCAGCCTAGAGATAAATCTGACTCACTCTAAAAGAGATAAATAATATATAACAATAAAGAAGTGGAAATGGGATTCTTTACTGAAAGGGTAAATACATTCATCAGTGCTGTGCAGAGTAGCTCTAACATTTTGTAGAGGCCCGGACTCTTGCATGACAAATGAAGGGTTTGTGTAGAATAGAGCGAGCGCACTACAGCAAAGTTCAACCTCGATCATGAGCACCAGTTTTATCTGCATCCCTCATACGCAAGCAGTTTATATGTTGGTGGGCCAGTCTGTGAAAACATAATTTATCATAGGCGATATATGTTAATAATCCATTTTGAAAATGTAGTTTAGCGTCTTTAAAAAGGTAATCTGTTCACACTTGCCAACCATTTCAGTGTCACATACACCAGGAGTGTAAAAATGCGAATGGATCCATGTTTTTTTTTTTTTTTTTTTCAATGACAGTTGATTTATATTTTTTTAATTTTTTTGTTTACATTTTTTCAAATTTTTCTCGGACATCAACGTTGTCAAAACGATTCTCGTTCCCAAGAATGAAATCACTTAAAATGCTGTATTATGCATCTATTCATAAACATATAATACACATACGCATGAGGTATCCTTTCCACATTTTACACCAACTGTACAGTTTTCTTAAACTTGCATTTTAAAACCCATTTTAAAAGTAAGCATAAAATGGGCAAAAAATAAATACAAAATTATAAAAAATCCTAAAAAAGTTTTTAGTTAAAAATTGTGCCTTAAAAACACCTTGTAAAGCGATGTTTTTGTCTGCCCTATTAGTGCCATCAAATGGAACTAAATGGAATGAAAATAATTAAAGTTGCTGAAGATTTCCTGAACAACTCCCCTCTCTTCTATTGGTCAGGCAAATATATATTCCCTACCCAACCTTACATTGTTGTTCAAAAGGTATGCTTTTGAATGAATCGGTTAAATTTCTCTAGGCACACTACACTTTCCGGTACATTGACTTCCATTTATCGCATGCTCATTTGAGAGACTGTAAACGCAAGGACTTCGAGAAATGTCACATTTTGCTGCATTCCAAAGTTCAAGTTTGGCAAAATTCGGATCATGTAGAGATGTGTACCTCTTACCTGAATTAAAATAACACACTTTAAAGCTGCAGGTTTGCAGTGTTGGAGGGAAGTGGAATTGTGTGTGTATATATATATATATATATATATATATATATATATATATATATATATATATATATATATATATATATATATATATTTTTTTTTTTTTTTTTTTTTTTTTTTTTTTTTTTTGCATGTTCACTTATTTGTTATGTGATAAAATGATCTTTTATCAATTATGCAGCTAAATTGAATATGATATCACAACTGATAAAGTGTCCAAAAAAGTTTCACATGCTCAAAGTGACCGCATTTTAAGAGATTGAATAAATCATTCTGTCACTTGTTCTATACAGCCTAAAGAAAAGATCACTACAAATCCTCTGCAAAGGCTGGCAATATGTCTATGTGCAAACAATACATACAATGTATAGTAAGCCATGATGTCTATAAAATGTATATGGCAATTAATTTATTAGCATTTGTTGCTAGCAAATGATAACATCAGTTACCATGTAGCAGATTATAAACAGGTTTTATCAAAGAACAGGGGGCAATGACCTTTGAAACAGCTGTGATAATTAAAAAAAAAATGCATCACAGCAAAGTATTTTATTTATTTCCCTTTCCTCGGACATCTTGTTCTATTAACAGCTGTAATTGTTTTATCATTACTGCATCTTGTTGTTTAATGGACTGATCTAAATGTTAATGACATCCCAGAATAAATATTTAATCTGTCCACAGCATGCTCCTTCACCTTGCCAAGGCTCAAGGCAGGAGTCTTTTAACTTAGCCTGCTTATATCTGCCGTGTTTTCTGCTTGTAATTGATTCTGCTGTATATTAATTAGTCCCATTAGTACAGCGCAAGCATGTTTTGTTGATTACTGTGAGATTGGATATGAAGGGAAGCAATGCATTATCAACTTTAATGAAGCGGCTTGAAAATTCATAACTGTTGTTTATTTGAGTATGATACTTGGGCTTTATTATGGCCCTGTTTCTGCAAGTTTATGAGATTGGAAAGATTATCATGCTGCTGTTCCAGTGCCTTGTCCTTACCTTATATATTTCTGAACCGTTGGGATATTTTTCTTTGTGTCTGTGTGGTCACCCTTGTCTTAATATAGTAACCTCTGATGCAGCTGCCCTATTTCACTTGGAGCTTCTTTCTTATTATTCTCCATGTTGTGACACCATGTCACACTCTATTTGGTGAAATCATTACAGTAACATTGTGTGATAATGGTTAAAGCTCCAAATGCTGTTCCATATTATTGCTTCAAAATAGCTATAGCTGCAGTTTTTAGGTGACAAAGTGATAAACCCTCTCACATGGATGGATAACTACATGAGCATATGCCTTTGAGAGGTCTTATTAGCTTTTTTAAGGATAATTGAACCCTAAAGGAGCAGATTTCTCGTTTTTGAATCTCTCTCGCTCTCTCTGTCGCACCACTTTCCCTTTCCTTTAATCTGAGTGTAATAATGCAATGTGGTGACATTTATAGAATCTTGAAATGTTATACTTGTAAGACAAATGGGTCATTGCACACCATTATAACCTCAACCCTTTGGTAAGGTTAATTAAAACAACTTTTAATTAACCTATTGTCATGGTTGAGTGCTTTTCTCTGTTATTAGCAATAGAGCGGTGGAAACAGCTAGTTTGTGGAGACATTTGACACCCAGACAAGAACCTGGATGTGTACTTGGTTACTGAAGTTGAAAAGCAGTATTTAATAGCAATTCATCAGCAGACCATTACTTTACATTTTATATAATTATGTACACACACACACACACACACACACACTGTTTTTAAAAACAGTTATAATTTTAATGCAAAAAACAATTTTAATGCACAAGTCTCTATTTTAAAGTAATTTGAAATATTATTTATATATGTGATTGCAAATATGAATTTTCAGCAATCGTCTGTAATCCAGTATCAGTGTCACATGATCCTTCAGAAAATTTTCTATCAAATATTTGGGATTGGTAAAATTTTTCAGATGTCTTCTGCTCAAAAAGCCTGCATTCATTTGATAAAATGATAACCTAAATATATTATTATGATAATTGAACTGTGTTTGTGAAATGAGTTTTCAACATTGCTAAATGTAATCCTTTAGAAATCATTATAAAGTGCTGATTTGCTGCTTAAGAAATATTTTGAAAGTTTAACTACTTATGTTATAATAGTCTATATATATTTTTTTTTTTTATCAAATAAATTCAGCATTGGTGAGCAGAAGAGATATTCCAAAACATAAAAAAATAAAAATACAATAAAATTACCTTATCCCAAACTTTGACCAGTATGTGGAGAAATAAAATAAATAGGTTTCAAAATAATCTAACATAATCTTTCATAGCAATCATTCTCAATGAACGAATGAATGAATGAATGAATGAATGAATGAATGAATGAACCAATAAATCAATCAATCAATCAATTAATAAATCAATCAAAATAAAGTAAGATTACAGTTAACATATTTGTACGGGAACTTTGTATTTAAATAATAAATCAGCAATATCAGAAACCCAAGCACTGATTTTGATGATGTACTGTATTTTATTTTATTCTGCTTAGAAATGTTTCCAGGAAGCCATGATAATAAAATGTTATGTATTTTTTTTTTTTTTCTTGAAGGGTGAATTTTACTTGCAAAATATTTCCACTTGAGAAGCATTTCCAACAAACTGTGATAGGCTGTGGATGTGGGTGTATGTCGATTCATTGATCTTAGAGACCTCTGACACTAGAGTTGCCAGATCTTGAGATAGACATATATCTCCATGACCTCTAATATCTGATCCTATTTGGAAACTTACAACACTTTCTCTAACCTCTTATTTTTTCTCCAATAAGCTGGAAGGATGAAAGTTCACAGCCCAAGTTGTATTCTGCTAGATAATAAAAAAGGTAGTCAAAAGCAGTTGGTGAAGCTGTCAGTAGGCAGTCACATGGTGTGGCAAATTATAAATATTTTTATTATACATTATAGAGTGTGAGCTGCTGTTTTGTAGCTGTTCTGTCTATTAATGACCTATTGATTTTGAAAATACTATATTTATTTTGTAACTTTTTACAGTAGCCTCTTTAATTGACATAACTTTGAACGAGCCACATATTAGCAATGCTTTTAATTCCTGAATGACACATAATTACAGAATTGGAAGATGAAACACACATGGCCATTTCAGATAATCACCATTTGCCACACTTGGTTATATAATTGCTCATTTATTGTAATGGATTTTGTATGTGTTGTTTCATTCAAATATGAATAATGTGCTTTTAGCAACTAGTTAATTTAGCAAAATGGAGAGAAAAAAATAAACGTTAATTTTCCTTTTCGAAATGATTCGAGGACTGAGGATGACAATCACTGTGAAATTGTTTCTTTTCTAAAACCATGAAAGGGTGTGATTATAGGACATTATAGGCAGGGAAACTTTTTTCTTTTTTCAGGTACAGTAGGTAGAATTGGCTGCAGTAAGTGTGTGGTAGTCATAGTGGAAGTGGTTCATTCTTTCAAAAAATAAATAAAAATAAAATTTATATCTGTATATATATATATATATATATATATATATATATATTTTTTTTTTTTTTTTTTCTTTCTTTTCATACTGCTTTAGTAAACTTTTTTTTTTTTTTTCTGAACAATGACATTTTGTCATTGATGGACTCACAGGTGATATGATATTAAAGGGGGGGGGGGGTGAAATGCTCGTTTTCACTCAATATCCTGTTAATCTTGAGTACCTATAGAGTAGTACTGCATCCTTCATAACTCCAAAAAGTCTTTAGTTTTATTATATTCATAAGAGAGAGATAGTCTGTACCGATTTTTCCCGGAAAAACACGACCGTCTGGAGGCGTGACGTGTGGGGGCGGAGCTAAAGAATCACGAGCGCCAGTAGGCTTTTGCGTTGAGAGCATGTGGAAACTGTGACATTACCGTGAGGGAAAAACCATCATCCAAAACAAACCATGGCTTACAGTCAGATTCAGCCGTTTATTTATGATCCAGAATCAGATCTCAAGGCTGAAACTGAACGAGAGCAGAAGCAGCAAAGACTCGCTCCAAACGGGGCTCGAACCCGGGTCTCCGGCATGGGAGGGGACGCACTAACAAGGAGGCAGAGATATTACTCACCGCCTGCGGTTCCATCCTTAAGAAATAAACGATACGCAAATCCGGCGTCAAACTGGGCCTTGTTTGTAAAACAAGCATCTTCGAAATGCAGGGAACAAACAAAAACACTTGCACAACTCCGTTGATGCTCTGTAAAAATAAACTCCATCCACTGGTCCCTTAATGCTTTTTTTATTTTGGTAATCTGTGCAGGGTTGTCTTGCCCTGGCAACCAAAAACACACTTCTTTTGTGACATTTCGCGACGCTCTCGCTCTGATCAGTGAATCACTCTGATCAGTGAAATGTTTGTGCTGCTGCTCAGCCTCGCTATACGGGAGCGCGCGCTCTTCCGGTAGAAGTGCCTCAGGACCCATATAAGGAAATTCCGCTCCATCTAACGTCACACAGAGCCATACTCAAAAAAAAAAAAACTTTCTGAAACTTGTGACAAACCGGAAGGAGTATTTTGGGAACAAATATACTCCTTCAAACGTACAACTTAATTTTTGAAACTTTGTCCATGTTTAGCATGGGAATCCAACTCTTTAACAGTGTAAAAAACTCAGTATGCATGAAATAGCATTTCACCCCCCCTTTAAAACATGAGCTACATGAAGCCTGTCAGTAAAATCTCTGGTGAGACCTTCAATGAGTTTTATTTCTAGTATAGAAATGTATTACTAGTTACTTTTTTGTAACTATTGAATTGAACTGTTGTCTGTATTTTGTAGATCTGTATAGACCTCAAATATTTGGGATGGATATCTGACTGCTTTAGTAACCATATTACTGTTCATTAACAATTATTGGTATATTTATTGTCAAAGTTCAGATTGTTAATGAAACAACTGACTCCGGCCGTCCTAGATATATCGGTTGAACTATTCCTTTAAGCATCTCATAAATCTCCTCATGCTGTAATTAAATGTAAAATTATGATTACATTAATTGTGGCCTCCTAAACACCGCCTTTATCATTATTTACCTTATTGAAGACTTGTAGTTCCATTAATATTCTTTGATTTTCAGGAAGTGTATTAATTGCGATGTTCATAATCTCAATTTGTATTCTGTATTAAAAAGCTTGTCTAATCAATATTACATTTTGGTCACAGTGGCTACAAGCACAAAACATTATGTTGAACAAGCAGGACAAAAGTTTCACTTTTTTTTTTTTTTTTTTTTGCAGAACATTATGCTTACACAATGCACAAGGCTGAACTGCATGGCTTCTGCATTTTTCTTTGATCAGTATGGCTTAATCTTTGCTGTCATGACATAAAGCACAAAGAAGATATTGTCAAGCTTCTTAGTGGACTATACACTTGTGTTTTGTGCCGTCTACACCACAAAGGGAACAATTATTTTCATGCTTTCATTGATGAATGTAGAGAGAAATTCCAGTGAGCTAGGTAATCGAGTGAAACGAGAATGCTGTCCAGAAATCCAATGCAGCACCAGCCCACACATTTTCCAATTGTTCTTATATCTAACAGTGAGCTATAGAGGTCATAACAAGTTCTTCATAACAAGATGTCACTTCTTAAAGTTCCCTTCAACCACAACAGTACAGAGACAAATTAAGCTGTTGTCAAAAACTTTTTTTTTTGTGTGTGCTACTTATTTATAGCCCTACATATAATTAAAAATAGCAGAAATTAGAATCATATATCATACAGTAGCGCCTTAAAACTTCAGTCCTGAGTATCCGAGTTAACTGAGAATCACTTGAATAGATATGCCTAAATTATTAGCACTGCAGGGAAAAGCAGCTGATGTGGCAGTTAGCCAGTGGCTTCATTAGCACAGTTAGAATTCATGTGTTTAAACAAGCATGAGATACAATGAGCCGCTCTGTTTCTGTAATTAGCTATTTTAAATCATGAAACTGGCCTAAAGACTTGATCTAATTGCAGCTATATGCAGTATAGCTAAAATACTAATTTTTTTCTCTCCGTGTGAGTGATAATAAAGCCAGAGGAAGAGATGTCTTTGAAACCCTGAGTGATTCTCTAGAAATTTGCCTTGGCGTCCTCAGAGCTCTTTCACGGACTGAAGTGGAAGCAATTTAATAACTTTTACAGCCCATTTTTTAACAACATGCCCACCAGAAATGGAGTAGTGGATTATTACATTCATACATAGTTTTGCATCTTGACAATGATACGTTTTCTTAAAGGTCTTTGGAGACCCTGAGAATCATGATGGGTGTGTTTATTGAATGTTAACTGATAGAAATTTTAGTAAGTATATACAATAATCTATAAGTCATGTTGCTGAGTGATTTATTGACAAAGGCTTGAAATAATTAGCTAGGTAGTCCATATGGCATGACAAAATATTAATAATACCCCAATATTAGTTATGAAAATTACATATTTTCCTTCTTACATAGTTTTGTGTGTTTTCAAGGTTTAATGGTGCCTAAGGACTTTTTTTGTTAAAATCTTTGTTTTCTTTATGATATCAGGACAGTTTGAATCGCCATGCCATGTTAGACTTTATGGGCATAAAGTCCCCAAAAATATTAAAATGAGTTTTACTTTAGAAATGAACAAAAAGCTCATCATAGAAGACATGCATTTGATGCATCGAGTGCACTGCATGCATTTGGATTTTTAATTTTTTTGTTAATAAAAAATTAAAAGATCTTGCAGGAAAAATAAGCACTGCTTGCCACTGACCCACTTAATATAGTAATTATGCCTTGGCAAGCACTACAACTACTAATAAGAAGAAGAATGGGATAAGAAGATGAGTGGTATGAGTGGTAGCTGTATGCTGTTGTTTAATGTGGAGCAAACTCAGAAAGCAGAGCTGTCACTACTTTGAATGTTGTCACTTGTCTGGACTGCTGCACGCTATCTTTTACTTTGAATAAGAATGACAAGCTTGACTTGTCTCAGTTTAAATATTCTGATTATAAGGCTTCATTTAATCTCTTATGACAGATTGTTTTCAAGGACTCATCACCCTGCAGCAATGTTTTTAACCTCATGTCTTAGACTAAGGAACTTCACAATCACCTCCATGCCATCACTCAGGTGTTAAAACGATTCTTCGAACTGCTGTTTAAACAAAGGGAGGGAATGACAGATTCATGAACCAGCTGAGGCCTGGTTGAGATGAATAACGGAACCCTTTTCTACTATAAAGAACCAATGGAAAGGTTATGTGGATGTTAAAGGTAGTACATGGAACCACAGAAGCCAATAAAGCACTTTTTTAGGAGTGTAATCCAGGTAGGCCTAATATAGGACAGAAGGAGAACTGAGGAGCAGAACAAGCACATTTGAACACTTTTTAATTATTATTATGTTTCTTCATTCGTTTTTGTGCCATTTAGTCTGTGAAGCACAGCTGATTGCAGTTGTTGTTGAAATGGGCTCAACAATGCTCAGGATTGCATTTACATTGAGAAGCATATGTTTTAGAACAAGAAATCGAGAGATAACCACCACTTATTCCTCTGCAACCTGATAGGATTCATTTGTCATTGCTATCCAACCCATTAAACACTCCTCAGAGCTCTAAAAACACCCCTCATATAATCAAATAAGAAAACAGAAGTATCTGCTTTAGAAGAACTACCTTTTGAGAAATAACCCAATATTTTGTCTTTAACAAGTAACAGTTTAAAGACTCCGAATTTGTCTGCAGGACATGCAACAAGAGCACAGAACCAGCACCACAAGGGATGGTTGGATGGTGGAGTTCAGCTTGTAAACCTACTAGTGCAGTGAGGCAGAAATGTAAGTGCTCCTTTTATGTCTTGACAGGATGAGATTGGCTAAAACATGCCTTAAGGATGTGTGAAAAATGGGTTATACGCTTGAAAACATTTATTTACAAAAGAAACTAAAAATCTGACTACAGTAAAATATCCTTCTTTTCCTGAAACTGGCTATTCATCTTATGAATGAGTAATCATTGCAGCATGTTTGCATGAAAAGAATGAATATACCAAATGGTTGCCCAGCTGCAGCAATCAGCAATTACCACAGTTCTAATAATTTTACTACAATGGCAAAAAGCCTGAAAGAGATGAAAGTGCTTGCTTTTTATTTTGTATTTTTTTTTTTAATTATAATTATTTTTGAACGTGTGTGTGTGTGTGTGTGTGTGTTTATACAAAGCTTCTATACAACAATGACAATATAACATATCTAAAAAAGATTGGGAAAGATCTTAACTGTCAGTAGTGAAATTAAAGCCTTTAGATCACATTTAGGCTGCTACAAACATATACAAAGAAATTACAGTGTTACCAAGGACGCTTGAATATTTTTATTTAAAATATTATGGTAGCATTTGTGGTGTTGCGTATTGAATTTAATTAATTTTCTCTTAATAATTGCATACCTGCATTTTAACCATTAGGAAAATAAAATAAATAAAAAATGAGGAAGATGATAACAAACATTTAATTACCTAAAATAAAGTCACAATGCAATACATTATGCAAAATATGTTTTATGGTTTTTACTGTTGATTTTAAGCTGAAATATGACCTGGACATTTATTTTTGTAAGTTTCGTAAGATTCACCCTAAGCATAGGTGTCTGTATGATTTAGGCAAGGTTAGGTTGGTGCACACCAATTGCTTTGAATTTAGCTAAAAAGCTCAGTATTGGTCTAATCTGAAATCACTTTCCTTATGCTCTTAGAAACACACTCACAGACCAGTTTTTTGCAGAGCTCTCGATATGGTTGAATCATGCTCCATAATCCCTTTCTGGAACTACTGAACTCTTTTGCCCCCTGAATGTGACTGGTGGCCTCTCTGGGGCTTTTCACAAGTTTGCTTCTTCAGATAACTTTTTCTAGGAAACATTCAAGACACCTAATGTGGTTTTCTAATATATGGACTTTTAAAATATTATTGCTAACACTAATAATCTGGGGTGTGATTCCCAAAAACAACTGGTCACAAGTTCAATTGTTACCAATAAAGTTCAATGGAACAAACGACCATAGTTAGCTAACGACAGTTTGGGACTGTTAATTCTCTTATTTTGAAAATGTGCTTGTTAATTTTGGCAAACTGTTTACCATTTATGAGGCAAGGAAAAAAACAAATGGAACAATAAAATATATCAGAAAGTTTCACTTTGATTAGTTTTCTTATACAGGTTGTCCATTATGTTTACCTTCGACATATGTTTGTCTAAAATGTAAAAAGTTCAGTGTATTTTCAAAATTGGTTTAGTTTTAGAATTATGAAAATATATGACTTTTTTCATTTGATTAAAGCAGGCTAGGGACGAGCAATTCGCAAACAGCATTTCTTGTGTATTAAATGACCCACATGCCAACAAACCAATGAGAACATGGAACAATAATGATGATTTATAACAAAAGAACATAGACACCAAAGCTGTCATGGGCCCACTCCCCTGGATCCCTCCATAACTTGCACAAATTAGGAGAAGAATTATCGTAGTTTGGCAAATAAATAAATTGCGGACAGTTAGATGCGTATTTCCAACATTTTATTATTTAAGCTTTATGTTACACTTTTAATGACAAAGGAATTTATAGTAACGTTTAAATTAATTATCCAGTTCACAGATTCATTCTCTTAAATGCCTTGGGTATGCATAGCATTCACAGCTCATATTGTCTGCACACCCCTGCTAAATAAGTTTATATATATGCATAGTTTAGCATATGTATGAGCTGATGAGAACGCTTTGTATTGCCGGCAGTCCAGAAGCATGACAGGAAGGCATCAGTTTCATAATACTTCAGAAATGTTGCCATTATTCACATCGTCGCCATGCCTGAAGACAGATCATTGTTCATAGTGTGCAACACGCAGATGTCAGAGCGGCTCTGTCGGAGTCCATCAAAGTGAAGGGCGAACATCTTCAAGCTGTCTGATCAGAGGAGACGGGCCTGGCAGGGGATATCCCCTCATACCATCATCCACACAAAGAGGATGATGGTGAAGTGTGAAAGACAGGATTTTGCTCTTTTTATTTTGAAGAGACTATAAGGGAATCATTTGGTGGAATTGGGTTCGTCGGCATGTTTTCTGTGACAGGTGGAACAGAGAAAGGAAGAGATAAATCATTTTTTGTAAAAATAAAGTGTTAGGCCCTTGTTTATCAGTGATTGTATGCCACAGTTGACGCAATTCCAACTTTTCAGCATTCAATTTGCATTCTCCTGCTGTAGTTGGTAAATTAGCAAACTTTAATCAGAGCTAAACAGTTTTTGAAAGCCATTTGTGATAAATTCTCAAGTTCTCCACTGCTATGGGAAGGCTATTCTGTTAAACAGGGTTTCTCAGCCAGTTGTTCCCAAACCCTTAGAGGCTTGTGATGGAACTGCAGGGGGTTTGTGAGATTCTGATGAGCCATCTGTACACTGTCGAGTCAAAGCAGCTCTGTGCCAGCTCCAAATTCTGCAAACTCTACAAATTATGCAGCTTCGGTACGTAAAGCTGCACAAAGGGCACTCTAAAATATGCCAACTCATATTTGACAAGCCACTTCCCCGAGTGTCAGAGGTGTCTCTGATACGCCTTTGCCTCTGTGTGAAAGAAATGCCACATCAGAGCCACTTTGAACTTTGCCGTTTTCATGACAGTCATGCATCTTGTTTTCTTTCGGCTGGATGATGGTGTAATGCCAATGCCAAATTAAATTACTACTTAAAATAACATATTTAAATAGTATATTCATAAAGCGTTATTTAAAATAATAATCCATATCAATAACATAAAGTCCTAGGCTGTGAAATGCATTATATTCATTGAACCGTTAACATTACTTACAGTCTCAGGAGGCAGTCCAAGTAAGGCATGTGGGTTCAGTTGAGCAGAAATGTTGGGAACCCCTGCTGTAAAAGTTCCTCTGCATGTAATATATCCCCCTTGTGGTGCTGTTGGCTGCAAAAAAGCCCATGATAGATTTCATAACCTTCAGATAATGCTCTCACACTGTTATGGGAATAGTGCCATCCTGAGGAGTTGAGAGTAGAAAAGGAGAGAAACATAAGGGAAATATTTTAATGGACATATAAAGAACTGTCTTAGGGCTTTTTCTGCTCTAAAAATAAATAGAGAAATATATGCATGTTTTAAAATGTGAATGTACTGTATGTATTTTTTAATTATTTTAAAGTTCCATGACTACAGTGAAAGTTCCCAGAAGAGCTGTTTCCATTAGTTTTTTTGAAGATTGCAAGGGATTTTGAGCTCACACACCATACATTATACTGTACATCATTTCGTAATTGGTATACCGATCATTCCCAGTTGTATGTGAGAAATATGGCTTTGACTAATTTGTTGTGTTTGTGGTCCTGGAATCATTCATGGCCTTTTTAATTGGTTCTGTTTGAAGAAGGAGCATTTTTAGTCCCCTTTATTTTTTTTACAACATATCGTTTGATCTTCGAATCATTATATGATGCATTTCTTCTGAGGCCAAGTTTCTAACATTTAGCCTCACTCACCCACTGTTCCTGTATGCACAATAACAAAGCAGTCACCACAAACCTGAATAGTTCTAATTCCCTCTGCATGTTTCTTGACCCTGTTTAATTCTATCTCTCACTGCACTCTCGTGGCCACATGGGACCACCCTTCCTGTGATTATTCAGCAATTAGTTGGCTGTCTTCGTCGTCCATGCAGTGCTGAGCAAGAGATAGTTGCCTTATAGCCTATTCTTCATGTTCTCAGTAGGTCTCTGGTAATTATTTTTGAGTCCTCAGTTCAGCAGAAAAAAAAAAAAAAAAAGAAAAAAAAAAGTGCACTCAAATATGTAGCTTCCAAGTACTAAAACTGAGCTTCACGTTTAAAAGAGCTGATAACAACAATAGGTAATTAATCAAGTTAATTTGTAATTAATATTAAATATCATATTAATATTAAGTAGTGTGAATTAATTTAATGAAGAACAGGGATTTAAAATGGCATTTTTCACAGCTGATGGATATTATGTGGTATGTCTGGTGATGCATATGGCCTGGTTGGATCTTCTCAGCCACTGGACATTGAGGGCAGTTTGGCAGAACAGGTTTTTATTCTTGATGCTGGGAAAGACAGATGTATTACTTTGTGGGCTGTGAAGCATGCGGTCCCAAGGAACCATCCTGAGTCACGACAGAGAACTCTTGGATCTTTCAGTAATTGCTAACTTCCCATTGTGGTCATCCAAAAAGCTGTGCTGCAGACCACGACAAACACAAAATACTCTGAACTGGCAGACAACTATTCCCTGCAATGCCATGTACACAGACTCTTATTATCAGAATGAATTCTCTGGCACTCTAAGTAACCATTGTACCCAAATTAGATGAATTGGAGTAAACTGTTAAAATAGATGGAATCTAGTGATCGCATGGGATGTGTAAACATATCCATCAAATGAATGAGACAAATTAAACAACAGAGTGTCTCCTCATAGTGATAAAAGACTTGGCAAAAGCCAGCCTAAACACATCAAATGACATATGAGTGTCATTTCATTTTGTGACAATGCCAAGCATTGTCAACAACACCAAATGCCATTTTATGATGTGCCTGAAAGGTACACACCTGCCCACACCTAAATGACACAACATCAGGATTTTCAGACCAGAATTATGATCTAGGGACACAAAAAAAAAATATAACCATAACTTTCTACTCTAAATTAGCCATATTAAAAATAATTTATTTTTTAAGAGTAATTGCGTATGTCCATTACAGAATGCTTGGCACCATGGAAGTTTTTTGTTGTTGTCAAAAATCACACACACACAAAAAGTGTGAGATTGCACACATAGATTGTTTTAGTAGCATTCAGTCAAGTCATTTAAAACTGGGTTGGCATAACATGAACACATAAATAAAGTCAGTAAGATCTGAATAATAATTAGTTAATTGTTATATTTTTTTAATCAAACACATTAAGTTGAAACATTAAATTGACAGTAAAGACATTTATAATCTTTAATCTTATATTAAAAATTTTACAATGTAAATGTTATAATTGATGTTTACTGATCACTGACACTGAAAACTAGATGGCTGCTATTTAAATATGAGCAAATAAATGCAACTTGGTTGAGCACAAGAAATTCAATTAATACAAATATTATGTGTATAATGTACAATATAATATATTAATAAATACAAATTGTTAAAATACAGTTGTTATATATTAAGTAATAAAGGAATGTATTCAACAATGTCATGTTTGTGGATGTGTAGATGTATATCTGTAAAATATCCCCAAATCTTTGATTTTCAGACTTCCTTGTAAAGCCATAGCCTAATCTCCCTGTGCAGTGTGTGGCCTTCACATGCTGTGTGTACAGAACCAGAGTGGGTTCATCTTAAAGAGATTATGGTGGCAGGATTGTAATTTCACTCTAATACTATTGGTTGACTCACCAGTTCCCCTTTTAAAGCAGTGTGAAGTTGACTTGAGACATTCTGGATGGCAGCCTTATTGGAATATCAACCGTTGTGGAAGACGTCTGAGAGAAATCTCAGGATCCTGAAAGAGAAAATCTCTCTGAGTGAAATGGCTCCTACCTATATAATTTACTTCTCTGTCTGATGTGGCAGTCTTGCTCCAAATCAGCTGTGAAATTGTATTTGAAAGACATTAAACAGGGACTGTTACACTATAGGAGTTTGCTCACAGAGCCAAATCTTATTTCCAGTTGTATCCCACCACTTCAATAAGAACCGGTGTAACACTGAAGACACCAAGCAGCCCACATATATAATGAAATACTAGTACTCTGCTGTACTAGATGAAAGCCTTTGCCTACTTCCCCTATACTATAGTATACTAAAGCGACATTCAATAAGATTAGAGGGCTGAAATAAAAACTACTACGCATTTTGCATAATCTCCTATCAAAAAGAACATGCCAACCTTTAGAATCAATCCTGACTCATCAGGCCTATGCATTTCCATCAGCAGCAGAATTTGTCTTTGAAATGAAACATCAAATGCATTAAGAAGTTCCCTGGCAAAGGCCAGTTGCGATGACTCAAATTAAATTGAATTGCCAAGGCAGTTGTACGGATAAAAGTTGAAATAAGGCAGTCGATTAAGAGCTTTAATAATGAGCTTGCCATTGATGATATTAGGAGCTAAGAACATCAGTTGGGATGCATATCGTTTTTAGTCTTGTGTCATAGATCTTACGCTGTACAAGCTGTTTTAAAGCAGCTAATTTAGTTTTCACTAAGTAAATATATTGTATCCTTTCTTTTTTCTTATTTTCTTGTCCCTTTTCTAACAGTGCTATCCTGTATATTTTCAAGCACACTATATGTCAAACATTTTCAGTATGAGACTCACAGAATTGATGAATTAAATTCTAGTATTCTCTTTCAAAACTTTGCAGCATGTATGCGGTTGAGTACATTTTAATGCTCAGTTGAATGAAACAAGCATTCTTTGTGCCAAATTCAAAATTCTCATCTGCAAAAGGGTCAAATATCACCCCTAGGACACACTTAGCAGTTGTAAAAAAAGATTTCCAACATGAATTACAGGCTAATTCTGCTTTTGTAAACTCACATGACAATTCAGACAAAGAATTAAATTACCATTAGGTAACTGGCAAGGACATTTTCTCCACATTTTTAATACAGACAGCAATAAAATCACAGACTGATGCATGCAGGTGTTGAAATTACATTATGTGCATAAAACAACTGCTGTCTGAATAAGTGAAGTGACATACAAACAAGTATAGTGAAAAATACTCAGAATTCACACTCTGCATTTAACCCATCCAAAGTGCACACACACACACACAGCAGTGAACACACACACAGAGCAGTGGGCAGCCATCATGCTGCAGCACCCAGGGATTCAGTGCCTTGATCAAGGGCACCACAGTCATGGTATTGCCAGCCCGAGACTCAAACCCACAACCTTAGGGTTAGCAGTCAAACTCTCTAACCACTAGGCCATGACTTCCCCCACATGACATCCCCCTTCCCCCCCATGAATTTTCCTTTCCCCATAGATCAAATAAGGCATGTGATATATGTCTATAATGTTTGTGAACAATACCATCACTTAGATCTTGCTAACAGTTTTAATATTCATTACATTCAAATTACATTACAGCAAAAGACTGACTAAAAAGTTTATATCTTTTATTGCTTATTTCAGTTTTAGTGCTTTATTATATTTGATATATAGTTTTATATATAACATTTTGTAGAGCACATGAACACTACTGTATTTGCAAAGATAGACAGTCCATCAGAGTCTGTTTTAAGCTTACCTATAGCTAGAAACCTGACAGAATGGCACATTCACTTTTATGTTCCAAATCCTCTTGTATCTTCAGTCTAAAGGACACAGGAAGATATCAGTGCAAGTCATACACAGTATTTGGCAAATCATTTATTTATCTGTCATCAGACAGACTACATGTTTCTGACAGCTTTACTGTCATGGGTGTATACACATCTGATCAGTTCACTGCTGATCCTGAGTTATGTGGATAAGCAGGTGGATCATGAATAGATGTATTTAGTAATAAAATAAAACTCTGAAGATCAAATTCATTAAACTGAGTGCTACTTTTAAATGCAGTGTTTCAGAGGAAATGCCAGTATCTCATTCACAAACCATCAACAATCTAAATGCTGAATCTATTGCTAAATCTGCAATATATGTGATAGTATTCACAAATTTCAGAGTAAGATATCAATTGAGTGGCGCTAAACGGGTGTTCAGTTTTATCAGCGAAAAAAGGTTAATGCTTTGTGTTTGAAAATAACATACCACCTGCAATAAATCCTTTGCTAAACCTAAATGTTTGCATGAAAAGAATGAAAAATTAGATTTTTATTTAGACTTTTTTTCTTTTCTTTTTTCTTTTTTCTTTTTTGTAGGCAACCTTGTAATCTCAGCTGGCTTTTACAAGTATTTGAGCTTTTTATGGGGATTTATATTTCCAGAGCAATGTACCAGGTGAGCCAACAAGCAAGTTTACCTGGTCAGAAAAGTGGAGTTGGTAATGTGTTCGAAATGGCAGAATATTTTATAGTTGACATTAACATGTGCACTATAGTTAATGTGTTTTGAGGTCAATATCATTATGCAAGGAACTGTGTGAAAATAAATATTTATTAATTGATCTGTTCCTGTAGGTTGTGTGAAAATGAATAAAACTGGTTGTTTTACTGCCACTAGAGTTAATTTTAGCTGGAAACTGCACTGAACTATATACGTTTAAGTAGGTACATTTGTTGAAATTTAGCAAAAATTTAGGTAAAGGCACATTTTTTCAATGAGCCTATACACCCCTAAGGTCAGACAAGAAAAGTCCGGGAGTGTCCATATAGTGACTTCCTAGTTGCCGGAAGATGATTTTTGATCTGTGTGGACCTGTAGGTTCATTCACTTTTGGCTATATCACATCTGCACCTCAGAGACCCTCGGTGCAAGTAAATAAAGAAGACAATAAGCATTGGGTTCTCCTCATCTTGAGGTTATGTTGTCTCACCTCTCTTGGTCTGAGCAGAAGTAGGATGACAGTGAAGATCTAAGGGTGCACTGATTCTCTGTTACATGGACGAAAGGTTCAAAAAGTCACCAAAACCGAGGAGTTAGATGCTACCATCTCATTAACACATCAAAAAGCTAAATCAAAAGTGCTTAATTCAAATGCTTGAAAACACCAGCAGTTCTGCATTTGCACTCAGTATAGTTGTAATAATGGAACGAACCTATAATTGTTTTTCATGAAGTGATGCAAATGGATTTTAAGTGCATCATTAATTGTCTGTGTGGATGAGAACAAGCAAAGGAGAAATGACAGGGTTACTCTCTTAAAATGACCTTGGAATTCAATTTAGTCTTTTTGCACATCAAAAATCCCTAGCACACCAGAGAGATTCAAATTACTGTATTCAAAATGAGTGGCATAGAGTAAATGCGGCCAGACTAAGAGAGAGCAAATCAAGAGGAACTGATGAAAAAAAAAAAAAACTTCCTCTGAAAAGTTTTTTTTTTTTTTTTTTGGGAAGCAGCGATTGATTTGCAAAAGCCATCAACTATATATAACTGCCCATAGTTAGCAATTAAACTATAAATGAGGCTTTGCCAGCAGACCTGTATGATTTGATCAAAGGAGTGATGTTTACATGCTTAAATGACTCATATCTGCTTTGAGCCCAATCATGCACCTTACTAAATGCATCCTCTTAATCCATTTGCATAAAAATCAAGAGCACTTTTTGTCATCCTCAAAGAGAATTAATCCACTGAGGTTTGCACAGGTGAGTTAATAAGATGGGAGCGCCTCAAAGAAAGCTAGAGTGTCACAGTGAGTTAGGGAAGCAATATTTTGTGGGCAACTGGGACAGGCATATTAATAGTCTCCAATATATGTTTGCCAGCTGCAATTAGGAGTTGGTGAACATTAAGGAACAAATTCATACCTTTGCTCAGCGCAGTTACACCCTCCGTCCCATTTCTGCTTCAGGTTCCTACGGGCTCACAGAGATAAGTCTTAAGGATAGCTAACCCACAAATTAAAATTTAGTTATTTTTTACCCATTTTTTGTTGATCCAAATCTGTTTACTGTTTAGATATATATATATATATATATATATAGCTAAAATGGTATAGTGTGGTGCAAGCAACACCAAGGTAATTTGATTCCCAGGTAGTGCATGAGCTGATGAAATACCTTGAATGCAGCGGATGTCATTTTGAATAAAAGTATTTGCCTAATGTAATAAATGCAAATGCTAATTTTTCACTGAAAATACAATCCTTTGAGTTGAATCTTATGAAATGAATCTGTTGATCCAGTTCACAAACGATTGAATGGTTTGTAAAAACCAGACTGATCCAGTTTTCAGATTCAAATCAGTAATCTGCAGCAGTTAACATCTTACTGGAGTTAAAATTAGGTCTGTTTATTTACACAAAGGTTCTTATCTTACGGTTTCAGAAGACTTGAAATATAATTCATGAGTTGTATGGGGCATTTTCATCATGCTTTTATGGTGTTTGTTAGTCCTTTTTGAAGCTCGAAACAAAATTTCACCTTGTTTTACAGAGGGAAAAATGGTGAATGATAAAATTCACATTTTTTTGTGTAACCTATTCCTTGCGATCTGTGTCTAGATCTTGCTAAATATTTGCAACTGTTTCCTCTTGATAAGGAATATTTTGAAACTCAGTTTTGTATTTGTGAGACCAAAAAGAGTATGATTTAAAAGTAAAATGCATGGAGCATAGAGAGCAGGTGCAAGTTCAGGTTTTTGTCATGCACCTAGGACTCTCCCTGGACAGCTAGTCACACCGTGAAGAAGATTAAAATGCCTAGGAAATGAGGCTCGACTCTTGGCATGATTAATGTCCATGAACTGTAATTAAAGACTTTTAGTTAATTCCCTTGTCTTCTGACACTTTAACCAGTTTTAATCATCCCCACTGACTGGTCATGCATAATTGCAGAACCTCTACAGACCGACAAACTATTAACTCCGTAAAATATTAACTGCTGTATCTAAGAGGTATATTTGGGAATGTGCCTTCTTCCGGTTTGTGGGGTAGAAGGTCCATTGGCGAGGCTGTCAATGGACTAGTTCTTTTTTCCGCCTCTTTTTTTCTTTTTCATCCAGAGAAAAATATGTATCTGTTTGGTAGTGCTGGTATGATTTGCTCTTAGATCTATATATCTAAGAGAAAAGTGGAAGAGTGGGTGTGGCCTGACTGGAGTATGTTTGCTTCACAGGCTGCCTGTGGCTCTCACACGGACATTGATATCTACACCTCCTCTGTACTGGATCACATCAACTCCACCATTGACAGTGTAACAACAGAAAAACAGATAACAACATACCCTAATCAGAAGCCATGGATGAACAAGGAGGTTCGACTTCTGCTGAAAGACCGCAACGCTGCCTTCAGGTCAGATGACGCTCAGGCCTACAGCAAATCCAGGGCTAACCTGAAAAGGGGCATCAAAAAGGCCAAGTACTGCTACAAGCTGAAGGTAGAGGAACACTTTTCCAACTCTGACCCCCGACGCATGTGGCAGGGCATCCAGATCATCAGTGACTACAAGTCAAGCAACTCCACACCAACAGTCACGGACGTCTCCTTCCTTAACGAGCTAAATGACTTTTATGCTCGCTTCAACAGCGACAGCAAGGAGATGGCCACCAAAATCTCACCCTCAGCAGACCACCAACCCCTTAAACTCACCTCCACAGATGTCCACACTGCACTGAGCCGGATCAACGCACGCAAGGCTGCTGGCCCGGATGGCATTCCTGGACGTGTGCTTAGGGCATGTGCAGAGCAGCTTGCAGGGGTCTTCACAGACATTTTCAACCTGTCCCTCACCCAAGCAACTGTGCCAACATGTTTTAAGTCCACATCCATTGTGCCAGTACCGAAACACTCCTCCCCAACGTGCCTGAATGACTATCGCCCCGTAGCACTCACACCCATCATTATGAAGTGCTTCGAGCGACTGGTCCTAGCACACCTCAAAGACTGCCTCCCACCCACACTGGACCCACACCAATTTGCCTACCGCGGAAATAGGAGCACAGAGGATGCAGTATGCACAGTGCTGCACTCTGCACTCACACACCTGGACAATAACAACACGTATGTTAGGATGTTGTTTGTTGACTTCAGTTCAGCATTTAACACCGTCATTCCCTCCAAGTTGACCACAAAACTTGAAGACCTGGACATCAACACCTCCCTCTGCAACTGGATTATGGACTTTCTGACCAACAGGCCTCAGCATGTTCGGTCAGGCCACACCCACTCCACCACCATCACACTTAACACTGGCGTACCACAGGGCTGTGTGCTGAGCCCATTCCTCTACTCCCTTTACACCCACGACTGCAAGCCTGTGCATGGATCCAACTCCATCATTAAGTTTGCAGATGACACCACGGTGATTGGCCTCATCAGTGACAACGATGAGACTGCCTACAGGGAGGAGGTACAGCACCTGGCCACATGGTGCGCTGACAATAACCTGCTCCTTAACACCAATAAGACAAAGGAGCTCATTGTGGACTTCAGGAAGAAGAATGGAAGCACGCATGACCCCATCCACATTAACGGGCTGGCTGTTGAACGTGTCTCCAGCTTCAAGTTCCTGGGAACCACCATCTCGGAGGAACCTCCAACCTGGTCAAGAAGGCTCACCAGCGCCTTTTCTTCCTCAGGACACTGAAGAAGAACCAGCTGTCTTCATCCATCCTGGTGAACTTCTACCGGTGTGCGATCGAGAGCATCCTGACCAGTTGCATCACAGTTTGGTATGGGAGCTGCTCAGTGGCTGACCGCAAGGCACTGCAGAGGGTGGTGAAAACTGCCCAACGAATCACAGGGACACCACTTCCTGCTCTTGAGGACATCCAGAGGAAACGCTGTCTACGTCGAGCTCGCAGCATTCTGAAGGACTCCTCTCACCCTGACCACAGACTGTTTAACCTCCTCCCCTCCGGGAGGCGTTTCAGGAGCCTCCGAACAAGGACCACAAGATTCAGGAACAGCTTTTTCCCTAAAGCTGTCTCCTTGCTGAACTCTGCCCTCTGACACCCCTCAATACCCCCCACACCACACACATAGACTCCTCCCCCTCTTCAACACTGTGACTGATTTATTTATTTATTCACAACAAGCAAAAAACAGTAACTTGTTATTACTTGCACTACTGTCTGTTCATCCAGGAACACTGTACAATCCATTTGCACATTGTAATATTTTTTCTATGCACTTTACTGTCCATTGCAATACTGTAAATTATGTTCATAGTTCTGCCTATAGTGTACATACACTTTTACATAGCCCATCTGTATAGTATGTTCATAGTACACCTATCTGTATATCTTGCTTATAGTATTTAATATCTGTAAATTATGTCCATAATACTTACCTGTATAGTTATTGTACATATTATAGACCTTTATTCTGTACTTACTGCTTATTGCACTTCTGGTTAGATGCTAACTGCATTTCGTTGCCTTGTACCTACATGTGCAGTGACAATAAAGTTGAATCTAATCTAATCTAATATATTACTTTCAATGTTTTTTTTCTGTGTTGAAATCTGCATCTTCATTAAACAAGCTACAGGTAGTCCAAAATGCAGTGGCAAGAGTCCTTACCAGGTCAAAAAAATATGATCATATTACCCCAATTTTACAGTCTCTGCACTGGCTCCCTATTAAGTTCCGTATCAGTTACAAATGATCATTACTTATCTATAAGGCCCTAAATGGTTTAGCTCCTGTGTCCCTAACTAGGATAGCAAAGTCCACTAAAGAATATACAGCTTTTTCACGTTGGGCTCCCAAACTCTGGAATAGCCTTCCTGATAATGTTCGGGGTTCAGACACACTCTCTCTGTTTAAATCTAGATTAAAAATTAATCTCTTTTGCCGAGCATTCGAATAATGCATCTCTTAAATTGTGACTGCAGTTGCATCTTATCAAATGTTTATTCTTATTCTTTAGCTTGGGTTAAACTAATGAATTTTACTTTGTTGGAGCAGCATCTACGCTAATTATGTCTCTATTTGTCTCTCTGTTTTACTGTTTTTAAGAGATGATGCTGACCCTCAGAGGACCTCAAATGATTCTAACCCTGAATCAACAAACAGAACTAAAAAAATATTACTACAAGTGTGACTGCTTCATATAATATTTTCTGTTAACAATGTTCATCGTCTGGTTGACTACGTCTTGTATAAATGTTTCTGAAAAATCCTGACATATACACACAAACTGACAGTCACCACTTATAAGCTACTACTAAATATTGTAGAAACGTAATTTTCGGTTAAGTTGCTTTGTAATGATTTGTATCTTTAAAAGCACTATACAAATAAACTTAAATTGAATTGAATTGAATTATTTTCTTTTAGTGCAGATAATCTAGCATAAGCATTAGTTATGGCAGGTCATGTTAGTCAAGCTCCCATTAGCTGACTCTTAGCTGATCCATGTCTACCAATAGGGATGTGACACCTATCACAGCACTCCTATTGTATATTAGGTCCTTCATTACTATCACCAGCTTAGTGTTGCTCAGTAGCTAATTAGTCCTTCCCCGACTCCTCCACTTGTCAGTCAGATTTCAGCCTTCTGATTCTCCTTTGAATCAGACTAACTTCTAAAATGTACATTAAATGATTGATCTTTAATGATATCTGCAATACATTTATGTTGTTCTGTTTACCCTGGGGGATTAATTCTGATTATTTCTTATCCATGTTAGGCTTCATGGATGCACAGGGAATTCTTGTCCATACATTTCATTCTCTCTTGTTGTTTTGTTTTGAAAGCATCAAGGATCAACTTTAGCATTATAAATTATGTCCGTCAGCATAATTTTTTTTACTTACGTATACTTTCACTCAAAGAAATAATTTCCTAGCATTATAAATGATGTCTGTCAGCATATTTTTTTTTTTTTTTTTTTTTTTTTTACTTTTTACTTATACTTTCACTCAAAGAAATAATTTCCTATATAACCAATATTGCAATGAAAGTGTCTGAATGTATGATGCATGCTGTGGAATACAGAGAACAATCAACACTGCTTCACTACTCCAGCTGGGAGATATGATCACTTTAAAAGTGTTAAGGCTATTTAATTGCGTTTTGCTCGCTGCTCTAAGGCTTTCAATGACCCCCTTCAGAGATCTGGATATTGTTAAAGAACTGCTGGTTCTTTTCCTGATGACGTTCTCTGCTGGAATTACACAACATATGTTCTCCCAGCTCCTCACATCTCTCAGAAGTTCTCATTATTGGTGTCAGAAAGTTAAATGCATTAGTAATAATCTTGGCTGAAGGGCCCATTCAGAGTTCATTGTACAAATGAGAAATTATTAAGTATAATATTTTCTTTTCCCCCATTTATCACTGGAATTGCAAAGATAAACTTTGGCAGGTTTGCTTATTATGTAGCTAAGCAATTGAAGTGATAGTTTAAGATAAGCAAAAAAATAAATAAAATTGTAATTGTAAATGTCATAATTGTGAGGGTCAGCAAATAATGTTGTGTACTAAATTTCAACATTTGTTGTAAATTAAACAAAGTTTATAGAAGCTTGTTTTAAAAGAGAATACTATTTTAGTTTTTCTGCTACAGAATTTCACATCTACTTCAAATTGTTATATGCTGTTTTGCTTACACTTTATTTCGTGTCCTTGTTACAGTGTAATTATACATTTAAGTACTGAGTGATATCAATTAACTACATGTAATTACTATATGGTTAGGATTAGGGTTTGGTTTTGGGTTACTTGCATGCAATTATGCATCATTTATTGTTACTATAATAGTAAGTACATGTAACATCTAACAAGGACACCTTAAATAAAGTGTTACCGCTGTGTCTTTGTAAATGTGCATGTTACTAGCAGTTACTGAGTGAGAGTTGTTTTTACATAATTTTTTGGGCCCATTTGTAAGACTAGACTGAAAAATAGAAAAAAGAATTGATGAAAGTTTTCCCTTTCAGATGAATCTGCAACCTACATTCTTTTTATCCACCTTGCACCGATTAACCTGATTAACCTCTCAACTCTCACAATTAGAAAATTTCACAACAACTGATAATACTGATATCCAGCATTATTATTCGGCCCCTATATATTTTTCCCCCTACATATTATTAAGTCAGCAGTTGAAACACAATCTGGATTTTTATTTCTTTTTATTTTTTGTGATTAACAAAGATTTGTCTTTATTCTTTCATTCTTTCTCAAATCATTGGAAAATTTGCCTACAGCTCAATAACCATTTTGGCGTTAATAATACTAACAGAAAAATTAAAGAGATGTTCACCCTCTGGTCTCCCTCTTGAAACCAACATAGAAGTGACCTAAACTGCAAATCAATGACTGGCCACTAGATAATGGCTCCAAAAGAGAGACCACCATGTTAAAATACCCAACTATACAGCAGAAACAAATATGCTTGCAGTGTTGTGCATGAACGCGTTCAATGAACGACGCTCACTGAACGCGTTCATATTTTCGCAGAGTGCTGAACTGAAGGAATCACTTATCATACAATGAACGTGAACGAGAGCGGCGCTCACTCTGGCGGGACTGAACAGCACGCGCAGTTCACGTTCACGCTCATTTGAAAAGTCAGGTTTTACCAGGGCTTAATTTGAGCTGGAACATGTTCCGTCACCTCCGACATTGGATCCGGCACCTCCTGTGTCACTCAAATTAATTGCCTAAACGAAAAAAAAAAAAATACTGTTTGTGTAGTGTTCAATGTTTGTGACACATGACTTGCGCCCTTGTTGTTGAGATTGCTGTTAGCCTCGATCATTTCACGCAGGGGAAAAATGTCAAAAAGAAAGGGAAAGTTTGCTTAACTTTTTCAAATACGCTGGACAGTCAGATCCCAAACAAGCAAAAAACGTTTCCGCTGATGTGTTGGTTGAGTATTGCACATTGAGCAGGGTAAGCCCAAGCTAATTTGACATTACAGTACATGACTACTTTGGTCTGGTTTACATAGTTACTGCCGTTCAGAATATGCTGGATTTTTGTCAGTAGACTGATCTTTTCCCTATGAACCTGACTATACTTTTTTTTAAGTCCTGGGTCATTTGGTTCATGCTGGCTAAATAAAAGATTCACTGAACATACATTATACCTTGACTGCACCTTGTATTTTCCAATTTCTACATATCATGATTACACATTATTTAAGGGGTAAATATATTCTCTATCTCAACATTATTTTTCTCCTGGCTATAATAATTGTCTCTTGTTTATTGGTACAATAATTTTAATTTTAGTTTTGGAGTGGCAGTGGTAATGGAGTGTAAAGAGGTTCTATTGAGTAAGATAGTGGCCTATCTTAAAAATAATTTAACAAATGAACGTGAACTAGTTCGTTTTTAGATATGTGAACTTAGTTCTTTTTTTTTTTTATGAACTATGAAAATGAACTAGTTCATTATCATCTGTGTGAACTGAACTTTGAGCTAGTTCTTTTTAAGTATGAACTGTCACAACACTGTATGCTCATATATAATTAATCTGTTTAAATTATATTAATCCTCAAATTACTGCATTATTAAAGATGAGGCCACTTGAGTGACAGATGGATTGCAGCTGCTGTCACCACCATTGAGCTAGGTGGGCGTGGTTTCAGCAATTAGCCCCACCCACTTCCTGGCTTTTTAACTATTTTTGATTATGCGGGAGTGAAATGCTTTCAAGATGGTGATGGTTGGGCTTCAAAGAAGCTCTTCAGAATCCTATAGGAAAGTCACGGACACTATGTCCATGTTTTTATAGAGTCTATGGTAAACACTAAAGTAGACAAATTTTTACACTTGCCCGGAAATGTATATCACTAGGGAGAAAAAACTAAAACAAACAACAAAAAAAGGTGTAGGATTTACTTTTAAACTATTTTCACTCAGAAATGATAGTACATTTCACAAATTATAAAGCAACAACAAGTAACAAGTAACTTACTGTAAGTAAAATGAACAACTTTGAAAAATTGGTTATTCATAGTATAGCTTTAAAATGTTAGTTTTAATATCATACATGAACATGACTTGAATATTACACACCATATATAAACCCACCTCCATAATTTAGGACAGTGTGGTTTTTCAATGCTCAATAGCTCTCAATAAAGCTTTTTCCAGAATGCGTGACTTCTTAGCCTCAGACTGTATTTTTGTAGAGGATCAGCGTCGAATCGCATTTGCTAGCTTTGTGACAGGAACAGACAAAAGAAGCATTATTCACTTCCTATTAGTCGCATCTTTCCCTCCACCAGATCTTACAAATCTCATTCTCACTTGCGTTCCATTCAAGCGTGCCACATTTGGATGTGTCACATCAGGTCAAATCTTTGTCTATACCAAGGGACAACAGAAAAAGGGAAAAACAGGGAAAATGCTTGCTAACAAAGTGTCATGAATGAAGAATACAGTACAAGCTTGGCTCAGCACCCTCTTATCCTGCTGCTGGAAAAAGTCTAAAGCAGCAAGGTTGGCAATTATCCTGCTGAAAAATGAGAACCCATTGACCAGAACTACAGGCAGTGTATCTGTCTCATTTCTGTCACACAGTAAGGGTGCTGGGCAGGGCAATGGCCAATATTTGTATTCGCGAAAGGCACAATGCACTGAAAAGTGGTTATTTGTTCCAGGATTGGTAAATAAACATTTTTTATTTTGGTTTAGACAGCAGACTATTGGAAAGATGGCCATAAAGATGCATCCCTCAGCCCTGCATCCTCAGGAGCACCATAAGCAGGTCAGTGGATATCTGAGACTTTGCCCAGACATCTGTGTCTGAGCCCATCCTTTGAAGTTGTCTTGGAATAAGATGCACTTTAAAATTAATCTTGAAATGTTATCTGCAAGGAGTCATTTTATCAGGTAAATCTAAATATTCTTGGAGCTAACAGTTCCTTCTAACATTCATCTCAGCTTTAAGAATACTCTAAGGACAGAAATTGTATGTTTGTGTTGTGATTCTATGTAGTATAAAAACATGTTTGTATAAATGTGTTATGGTTATTTATTTGCTAGTATACAACTTATGTAAAAATATAAAAAGAATATGTTTTTTTTTTCTTAAAACTTCATAATTATAATACTATTTTGTAAATGTTTTTACATTCATGAATTTTATATAAAAAAAAGATAAATGGCATTAAAATATTTTTAATTATACAAATATTTCAAAATATTGTTGTCACTGTAGTTTTGATTAAGTAAATGCAGCCACTTCTGACAAAAACATACAAAATCCTCAACCTTCCGTGAAAATGCTTTCACCCTTCTGTGAGTTGACTGACTGATATTTCAAGTGCACTTTGTTGTGTGTTGTTTGTATGTTGTTGTTACAGAATGAAAAGAAATACACCTGTGAATCGGGTTGTGTGTGCAAAATCTTCCAGCGCTGTATGATCTTCTGGTGCCTATTTATAGTCCCATGAGCTCAGAATTTTCTCTAATTTTACTGTCTGCTAAACAAAAATCTAATCAGAAGTTTAATCACTTAGAAAAGCAATAGTACATTGCTCCTCAATAAGCTCCCTTATTTAAAGGTATCATCCATGTAATGGTGTGGGACGAGTTATGTTTCGAGTGGAAAAACAAGAAAAATAAGCAGAAACAATAACAATAGCAATGCTTGCCTTAGCAAACACTGCTTATTAACATATCCAAGCGGAGAACAAGCCTCAGCTGTGAGAAGTAGGTTGTATCTGTTTATACTGTCTTGTGCATATAAATTCATTTCTGTGTATACTAAGATACCATTACATTTAGAACACAACAAATTCCGCATCTCTTTCTCCAGCTTAAACAGAGCAAAAATGTATTTATGCAGACATATATTTGGTGCAGCAGCGTGTTTAAAGAAAAATTAAAATGTGCTGCAAGTTTACTAACCCCCAGGCCGTCTAAGATGAATAGATGAATTTGTTTCTTCATCAGATTTGGAGAAATGTAGTTGTATCGATTGCTTGTACTGTTTCTTATCAGTTGTTTGAACTATCATTCTGACAGCATACATTCATAGGATCCATTGGGGAAGTGAAGTACTGCAAAATTTCTCCAAATCAGAAACAAGCCCATCTACAGCTTGGATGGCCTGAGGGGGAGTACATTTTCAGCAAATTAAAATTTTTGGGTGAAACGCTTCTCAAAATCCTGCAACTAGTGTAGCTGCCATTTTATAGCAACAATCCAAACTGAAGTGTACAATTGTTCTGCTGAACACCATTAGGATTAGACACGTTTTTTAGACCTTGACCTACAATATTATTCTGGGATTTAATTTCATTTTAAGTGATGTTTTGTCAATAGTTGATTGCTAGGTGCCTGAAATTTCTTACAGTTTGTCACAAGCTTTCACTTCACCACATGGACTGCTATCTGCACGCCAAAATCTGTAGGTCACAGAAATCGCAATTTATATGAGGGCACAAGAGTTTCTCAGCCACTGGCTTATTAATGAGAATACTTTCCACTCCTCCACTAGATTTAGTCTACTCTCAGAGGAAATAACTCATGTGGCTAGGGATTTTTTCAATGATTTATGTACTTGGGAGAGCCAATTAGTAGAAAACAAAGCATGGCATTATGGTCTACATGACAAAAGGAGGGCAAAGGTGTTCGGTGGCCAGCTTGACTGTTAGTGTAACTGATGGATCCATCGATCAAGAGTGGATCTTTATGTTTGACTGATTCGTACTGTCATGGTAGCTGCCACCAGCTCTGAGGAACTGGGTCATGAGAACTCTTTAATAGTCAAAGCTGTGGTGGTTCTCATTTAAATTTGCCCTGGGCAGGAACTAATTGAGAATGTTTTTTTTTTTTTTTTTTTTTTTTTGCATTTCCATTTAAATCTTACCCTTAGAAAATTAGAAGATTTAGATAAACGCACAAACAATGATTATGACAAACATTGACAAACATACTAATGCAACTCATATGCATGACAACCGAGACAAACCCTGGCTTTTTGTTTCTGGATTAATCAGTAAGATTGAGCGTCCAACATCGTTAGACAACGACGCCAAGATGCTGACTATTCTGATTTTGCTTTCATTACAAACGTCTGGGAAGGACTAAACATTTTTGGATGAATACAGATAGAAGTATTTCACCTAAAATATGCAAATTCTGCCATAATGTCTCAAAAGTTAAATGATTTTTTGATGGAAAGCCAAAAGAGCAATTTTAAAGAATGTACCAGTCATGCTTTTCAATTCCAATTTTGAAATTATTCCCACTGTTTTGCAGAATGTATCAACCAATTTATAAAAAAAAAAAAAAAAAATGACTTTCCCCTCATTCATTCAATGCATAAATCAAAGAAATTAATTATTCTTTTAACAAACAATTTAGCAAACTAGAAGAAAGTCATACTGACCATCATGAATGGAGAAATCATTTATTCTTATTGCCATCGAGCAAGCATTCATTGCTCTTTCTGCTGTTCAACTTGATTTTCATGAGTCTTAATGTGGAGTTTTATTTGTCCTTTGGTGCATATTAAGGGTCTTTCCCCTGTCGCCAACATTTGAGCATTGTCTTTTTGGGAGCAATTAATGCTCAAGTGTTGTTCGCTGTTTACCCCCCCTCTCTTGCTTGTGTATGAATGCAAAAAGGTCAGCAGAGCCATTTATGAGCTTGTTCTTCCATTACTCATTTGAATGCTGCTGTTTGACACTGCATGTCCCTTCAGAGCCCCTGGGAGCTCCATATACTACGCAGAGACTCACAGATGGAGGTTTGTGGCAAGATTAGAGATTCTAGGAACATGTGTTGCTAGTAAAAGCGAATCGCCGGTACGTGTAAGCGACTTTTGATTATTTTCAGCGGATGCACTCATGCATCCTCTGTCTTGAGCACTTTGATCGGATAGCTGTTAAAGGTATAAACAGTTCCACTTCAAAATAGATATGGAAATGCTTTTCCCTGCATGTGGAACAACACAAGGCTTGAAAATATAATCTGTTTTTATGCCCTCAATATGAAACTGCAAATTGGAAAAACGGTTGGATGCAGACCCATTACTGGGGTTAGCCTACTATAAGTCTCATTGACTTGTTTTCCAGGGCATTTGAATCATGGTATGTGTCGATTTTTTTCACATTATCACTTTAAGTCTAATTTACACCTTAACAGCAGTCCCCTGCCTGCACAACAGTTGTGGACAAGCATGCAGTATCAGTTCATGTCTAAAATGTTGCAAATTTGTTTTACCGAAAAACGTAATCATCGTAGATACAGCATATGTTCTACAGTTAGTTATTCTATGGATATTAATGATTTGTTTTCTAGAATGTTATCAAACACCAACGATGAAATCAACAATATCAAAAATTGTGTCGGGTTTGAGTCTACCTTAACAACTACCTTACTAACTATTAATAAGCAGCAAATTAGGAGTTTGTTGAGGCCAAAGTCATGGTTAATGGTTTGTTAATGGAGAGAATTGGGCCTTAAAATAAAGTGTGACCAGTTTTTCTACGTCTCTTTAGAATTAATCTTTATTCTTTGCAGTTTTTAAATAATGAGCTCCAAAGGTTTTGCCTTATAATTCCAATGTGATGACTTATTATGGACAATCTTATGCCATTGACCTCTCTATCTGAAAACACCACTAAAGTATGAGAAAATAGATTTAGGGCTAATGCCACATGTGTAACCTCCGAATCACTTGTGTCTCCTTCAAAACTAAGCAGTATACTATTTTAGTGGTGATTGTGATCCAATATCTGTTTTTCCCCATTAAATAATAGGTTACATTATTTCAGTGTAATAGAATCCCTCATGGCCTTACCTACATGTATACATTGCACATACACACTCATCATCCGCTTGAGAGGTGCCCTTAGGTGATTGAGGGTGGCAGACAAGGACCATGAAAACAACACTCCTACTCATATCTGTTTACTTGTGAAAGCACTCAGCATACAAATAACCAATAAAACACTTGCTTATTGGAGTCCTTCTGTTGCTACTCCACAGGGTTTTGACCCTAAAGGTTACAAGTCTGTAAAGATAACTATGTGAAGGAAAAAATCTATTAAACAGGTTTATAAATTTTAAACCTCAACCGATTGTCTCCCCACTCTGGAGACACCTGTCTATATCCATCCTATAAATGGAAATATTCTTACCTTTCTGTTAACACATTCCGTTTGAGAAACATAAATAGAATGTAAATTATTGTTACTGTTATTTTATATTATATACTATTTGTATTTTAATTAAGCTATTATCAACCAAAACCTTATAATACCAACAACATATAGGGCCCTATTTTAATCTAAATGCAATTTGTTAAACCGCACGGTGCAGGTGCACTCAGGGCATGTCCAAATCCACTTTTGCTATTTTAACGACATAAAAACGGTCCGTGTGCAGGGGTGCATTTTCGGAATGGGTTGTCCCTATTCTCTTAAAAAGTAATGGGTGTAACGTTCAATAAACTAATCAGAGTGTCATCTCCCATTCCCTTTAAGAGTGAGATGCGCTCGCGCCATGGCGTATTGCTATTTTACATGGTGGAATTTGTTTGCTGAACGCTTCTCAAGTGAAGAAACCAATCTGCTAATGCGCGAAGTTAAAACGTGTGAGCAGATCATCTACGGGACAAGCAGGAATCCACCAAAGCTTCCCGAGGTGAAGAAGGCGTGGGATGAAGAAGAATTGTATTCTTCATTACAGTATAAGTAGTAATAGGCTGAATTGCAAATAGGTAACCTAATTCTAATACACTATCCATCATTACATTTTTATTTTTATGTAGCCTACACAATAATATTGTTTTACACTGTAATCCTTTTGTTTTTAATATTTAACATTTGTGTGTGATGCGCATCCCTTTGTGTTATAAGCAAAGTCAACACGCAATGTGGACTCGACCCGAGGCGTATTTTCTACCAACGCGCCATTGAGTTTAGACTTTAGACCAGGTTTGAGTTGGTCTATGGCAAAGTCTATTTTCAGCTCCTCAAAAAGCAATGCGCCTGAACACACCTTTTTTAGACCAGCACGCCCATGGACACACAAATGGGCGCAAATGCATTTGCTAATTAAACGACGTGGCGCTGGATGGGAAAATGCGAACGTCACCGGATTGAAACTAGCAAACACACTTGCGCTGCACCTTGCGTTGCATTGCGCCGGGTGTATGATAGGGCCCATAATCTCCGCAAGGGTTAAGTAAAAATAAAGACACACACACACACACACATAAATAGATACATACACACACACATATATATATATATATATATATATATATATATATATATATATATATATATATATATATATATATTTTTTTTTTTTTTTTTTATTAATAAGTTACTGAATGGAGAATAGTATTGAAAAAAGTGCACTTTCTCTGCGAAACGACAAATTTAGCTGATTTACGAGGAGCAAGTGTCAGTCAGACACCATATGGCTATACTCCTTGACTTTAATTATGATAAACTGTTGGCTAAACAATGTGCTAAACCATGTGTGTTCCATTAGGACCAGGATGTAAACAGAGACAGGCCACATCAGTGATTATCCTCTCAGCCAGAGTCATCACAGACCATCAGGAGGCCAGCTCACTCGCTCTGTCCAAAGCCAATATTAGACAGTGTGTTCAGAATTGCATCTGCATTATTAAGATGAATGCATTTGTGGATATTTTGAGGATATCTTTCTCTATTTTTGGGGGGATTATGCAGTTCAAATGCTGAAACTGTTAAGTCCTAGACATGAACTATTTTATATAAAACTCACTTATCTACTAAAAGCTGTCAGTTGTGAGAAATTATGAATAATGAAATAAAATAGTTCATGATGATAAACTGGAATTTCTAAATTAAATTTAACTTACACTGACACAATATAATCACTTCTAATAAATCTCAATATCATGAAAATATTACGAAAGGAAAATCTTGACAAAAGTAGAATGTTCCCTCTGATACTTATACAGGTTTAAAAATAGAGGTTTTAAAAGCGGATTTTTAAAGTGATGATTCAGAAGAAACATTTTGGGTTCCCGAAAGAACCTTTAAGGTTTTTTTCTTAGAGGAACCATAGCTGCCAAACAAAAATTTTAATTTGCTGAAAAAGTAGAATTATTGCATTACATTACTTAGTCACCAATCATTCTTCTACACTGAACGGGTGCCTTCAAACTTAGAGTCCGAACATCACAATAATTCACATGTAAGAATTCCACAAGTTATAAATCCATCAAGGTGTGTGTGTGTGTGTATGTACGTACGTATGTATATATATATATATATATATATATATATATATATATATATATATATACACTTTTAACTGGGGTGCACGATATATATCGGCCGATGATTAATGCGCATCTAGTCAGTATGGCAGATTATGTTATCAGCGGTCAAAAGCATCAGGTATATGTGATTTCACATAAAGCAGCTGTTACTAAATGGAGCCATTGCTGACAAGCTGTGCAAATCCACGCTGACAATGAACGTGGATTTGCGCAGCTTATCAGTTAACAACGGCTCCGTGTAGTAACAGCTGCTCTATGTGAAATCACACACCTGATGGAATTTACCGCTGATTAGAGAACCGGCTTAACTGACGAGATGCGTATTAATAGTCGGCCGACGGACGATATATATCGTGCACCCCTACTTTTAACCGTTGATTCAGTCTAAGCTATGAGTCTTATATTCCAAAATATTTCTCCAGTGAAAAAGTCAACTTTTCTGAATTAGGAGAGAAATATGCACAGATTAAGCACTGTTTACAACCAAAACAGTTCTAAACAAATTTGTTGATGAATTTTGATGTATGAGGACAACATGGGATGCACTTTTATCTGGAGGAAGACTTATTATGTATTATAGACTCTCATATTTTTTCTAGAAGCAATGATTTAAAGCTAAATCTAATTTTTTGCAAATGTTTTACTATTTCTACTATTACATTATTCCTTTAAGAGTATGTGACCGTTGTATGTTTATGCAATTATTCAACAATAAAGAACATTTAGCTTTTATTTTTTTTTTTTTGCTTAAGAAAAACTGACTGTTCCTTCTATTGTATTGTGACTGACAGCCACAAAAGAGCAAGTACTGACATATTGAAAGTTCCACAGTAGTATTTTATGGGTTTTCCTACATAAAAGGCAATGCAGTTGTGTCTGCCTGCCGAACTTTTCTGAGCACAACTTCAGTAAGTTTCTGCCCTGTGCTTTTTTCTCTGACAATTACGCTTTCACTCCAGACAGACAAAAGGTTAGTTGTGACTTCCTTCATGATGGCCACCACTTCAGCAATTAGCTGGTCTTCCAGCAGTGGGGACGGGTTTGTCAGAGCCTGTGAAAATGCCATCTGTTATTGGGACACACTTCATGGAATGCTCTTCTCCGCCTCAGTGTGACTATTTCCTTCAGGGAGTCGCAAAGATCGTTCAAGTCGAATGGAGCTCGGAGAAAACAATAAATTGTTTGCTGTGAAAAATAATTTGGCAGGGGCTGTGGGTGCCGTGTGCTCTGAAGTGTGGCGGTGCTCTTTCTCACATAGCTACCTTGAATAGCAGACTGAATTAGAGCAGCACTGTGTGCCTGAGTTTAGGTCACTTTGTGTAATGTACATTATTTTTAGCTCATCATTGTATGGCTGTGTCATATTTTAAGCTGAACCAGTGATGTTCATTAGCTTTCTGGTACTTATGTTCTGCATATTTTATTGCACTGTAAAAAAAAAAAAAAAAAAAATTCTAGCTTCTGACCTTGATAGGTTCTAAATATGATTACCGTAAACATTTTCATTGTCATCCACACAAACTGTTGAACCAATAATGTTTTCTTTTCAGTAATGTTTTCACTAAAATTATATAAGTACATGTGTTAATTATATAAAAAAAAAATAATTATGGTTAAATATTTAAAATGACTGACAGCTCTATTTGTCTTAATGTACACTGGTGTTTTCTTTTAAGCATTACACAATTTAACAGTATTTTTTTAATGTCAAAACATTTTTACTTAGTGTTGACTACAAATGAAGTAGATATAAGTTGTCCTTGCATATTTTACAGAGAATTACGGCAAACACTCACAGAAAACTGTCGCACCAAAGCACAGTGCCAAAGAACTTTGATGTTTACCTCCACCACACACAGTGACTATCCAAGCTGTCAATCCAGCAATTTTCACTGTGTGTGTCCATGAGCACTTCCACGTTCGAGTGCTTTCTGCCAGTGCGAGTATGTGTCTGTCAATGCATGTTATATAATTAGTGCCATCTCCTGAACTTCACAGCCCGCTCTTAACAAGGTCAGATGGCATGAGTCAGTGCTGTCAACTCTCCCTCAGTCAGACCAGATGGTGCCTGCAGCATGTGATACTCTCCACTGGTCCCTCTCAAGGTGAGAACACCAACAATGACATTGTGACCCCAATGACATTCAGTTCCAGAACTGCTATTTGTCCACTATACTAAACCAATGTGGTGCCCACAATGGGAGCAGAATAAAAGTCAAGCATAACTAATTACCCAGACAATTTTTCCATCCTTCACAGCCATTTTAATGTAGGAATGAATAGTATGTGCATGCTGTTGACATGCATATAGGAACACAAAGACTCACTCTGCAGTTTACTAATGTTGCTTGTGAATAACATGGACACATGAAGGATAATTGTTTTGTATGATGGACTGTCACAAAAATGTTTTCCATAGAATACAAAGAGAAATAGGCCTCCATTTTGTCTAAAGTGCTTTTCAGCAGTGGCAATTATCTGGTCTCGAATAGCTGTAAATGTAAATCTTTCTTCTTGCCGTTGTTCTTCAATGAATCACAATCTGATGTCAAGAGCTTGACCAGTGTAGCCAAGTCTGTGGTTTTCCCATGGCATTGGGCTACTTTAAGACTGTTGCTGCGCAGGAGCAGTTTTAGATCACAGTAACTTTGGGGGAGGTGGTTCTGCTTTTAGGGTTCACACTTCAGTAATTTTTTCACCATGTCATTTATCACTGCGATCTCTAGAAGTAATCTATAGCAATTTCAACTAAAATTAACTTTTCATTATGTTTCATTTATTTGACAAATAATTTTGTAATGTAATGTCAAGGGCATTATCCACTTATAATTTTTGAGTGGGCAGGGGTGGGGGAGTTCTCGGGCTTGTCATAACAAAAAATAAAATAAAATAAAAAAAAAAAAAATTAAAACCTTCCCAGAAAATTGTTATGGTTTCCACTACAAATACCATTACAGACATTATAAATATTACAAACCATCCACTTTTAACCATTAAAACCATTAGAAAAATGGTTTTCTGTAGTGTGTTTTGGGTCATATATCTCATTAGGATTTATTTGTTTTAACAAGCCACCAACAGAAGACAACCAATTACCAGTAAAGACCAACAGGACTCATTACAGTTTCCTGTAAAACCAATACAAGTCCCATTATAACCAGTAAAACCATTACAAATGTTGTAATGGTGTGGTGTTTTTTATTTATTTATAATTATTTATTTATTTTCTTCAGCAGGGGTTTTTATATGTATAAATCATTCAAAACATCCCCAAAATATATCACGAAAAATGTAGATTCTCAAATGTGTAAGTAAATGCATTTTGCACCTTTATAGATTATGTTAGCTATATATATATATATATATATATAGGCTACATATGTTTTTCTTATATATATATATATATATATATATATATATATATATATATATATATATATATATATATATATATATATAGGCTACATACAGTATATAGTTTACAGGACAAACTGCGCATTTCACCCACAATGGTGATATGATTCCAAATTTATGGTGGGCAAAGGGGGGGCTATAGGCTTGTTGACAGGGGGCACTGTTTGATTTCTGGGATGAATACATGTAGCTTTAACCCCTTATTAGCTTGAAAAAAATCCAAATTTTAGATGAAAATTTCAGATGGCACTTAGAGGCTTTTGCATCTGAACTCTTCATATATACACACACATGGCTGTAGCCAGCTGTGAGGTCACCGTAAATTTTTCATGTTCAAAAATAAAATTTGTTCTCTGATTGACTAATTTGCTGCTATAGACTCCTCATATTCATAATGTTTAGTGCCGGTGGTATGGAAATGATAGCTGCGAGACGCTTCCGAAACTTGTGACAAACCGGAAGAGGTTTTTTTGGAACAAAAATACTCCTTCAAACGTACAACTTAATTTTTGAAACTGTCCATGTTTAGCATGGGAATCCAACTCTTTAACAGTGTAAAAAACTCAGTATGCATGAAATAGCATTTCACCCCCCTTTAATAAAGTATAGGAAGTTGCGGTTTAAGGTCAGCCATAACATTATCGTATCTAATTTCCAAAATATTTGAAATAATTTTGGTTTACTTTATTTATTTATAGGTTATTGTTTATTTTATTAGCAACATCTGGCAACATTGCATCGCCGGCATTAGTCAGGCAGTAGACTAATCAAAAGAGGCAGCGGCTGTTTACAGTTTAAGTGCAAATATCCATAGATTTATTTATACTATGTTAAAATAGCATGATTTTCTGCTATTTATACTACTTACTGCAAAGAGTGGCAATTATCTGCACCTCGGTATTGTAGTACATTATAAAACAGTATGCAATAATAACTTACTGAGTCTAATTTAATGGATGCCACCTTATAAGGACAATAAAGGCCTCCCCACACCTACCCTTAACTTTTTGATTATTTACTTAATTTTTATTGAAAATAAATGCTTTTCTGATTTGATTTAAAATTTGAAAAGGGAGAAAAAAGGTGGATTAGCCAAAAGGTGGATTCGAACCTGGGTCAGTCATGTCAAAATATGTATCACACAAATTGTACCTTCTGCCCAACTAAACCTGACAGAAAAGATATTGTCTTTTGTAATCTTGACTGGTGGCGAATATGTGTGTTTGCATGAATAATAAACAACTGATAAAATTATCCACCCCATAAATATAGTATTAACAAACTTTGATGCAATAAATAGGGTATGATTTAAAAATGAGCATCCCTCCAAAAACCTCTACATTTCTGTTTCTTTTCAAGTGTTACTGTACATGATTAGTTATAGGGGTTATTATAACACAATTTTATAATAAGGGGGTTATTATAGAAACCACCTGTACTTCACTAATTTTCAAAGCCTGGTTACGGCCATGTACACACACATATGTATGTATATAATCTGTTTTCTCCAATAAAAATATTGAGGCTCATCTTCAAATGGTTTATTTAGATTTGAACAGTTCTTGTTATATTGATGTTGTTATTCCACTTCCTGTCTCAGAGCCTGTTAAACCTGCCACCAATTGTGACATCTGGAAGAGTTGCATACCCAATTGCTCAAGTAAAAGACTTCAAAGCAAGCATGAAGGCACACTTACCCGAGGTGGCATCCCTCCACCTGCCCCAGTGGGATATGTGATATTTAATGCCCGTCTCCCCTGACTCCCACAAACATACACTGCAACATAAAATATGAGCACGAGGCATCACTGTTTGTTTAAATAGTACAACAAGCAGCAAAACAGCCACAAATTCGCCATGTTTATCCATATATAAAAGGTAGAACGTTTAGATGGGTGTTTACAGCTAGTGTGAAATGTGTCTGCATCTATTAGTGTGGCAGGCAGCCAAGAACTGTCATAATACAGCATTGTGTACTTGCCTTAACTTTACCAGGCAAGTTAGTATTTTAATGACTTGAAAATGGTAAACATTATGCAACTATTATTGGTACAACTATGAGTGTTGTTTTACTGATGTCCTGAGTGTTTGCTTGATATAAATAAGACTGTCTGCCATGATCAGTATTATAGATGCCTTAGATTTCATTAAAAAAAAAGAAAGAAAGAAAGAAAATCCCTATGCAATATAGGTTTGAGGACACAGGCAATATACTCCAAAGTCATAACAGCCTTCAGCTGAAATGTCGATGTCACAGTCTGAATTACCACCTTTTACAAGGTTCTCCATCAAAATACTTCACCCGCAATTGAACCTTTGCTGTACTTTACCTGATTTTTTTTTTACTCGTACTCAAATTGAAGATCTCAACATCTTTCAGTCTTGGAAAGTTACATGTATTTATACAATTAACTATCCTCTGATCTAGAAAAATAACAATAATAATAGTTATAACCAGCAATCATTTTTCATAGTGGTCACTGCTGACCTCAGACAGTCTGAGGAGCAATGAGTCTTTTAAAGTGTCTTAAAAATGTCTATAATTTCAGGCAAATTATCAGTCTCTTTACATTCGGTTATCCTTTGTGAAGTATGACCAAAAGGGTAGAATGGTTAATTGAGCGGAAGGGTTTAACATTTTTAAAGGGACAATGCGTTTTATTTGACATTGGGCAAATCTAATTGATGTGGACAAATACAAAAAGAAGCTGTTAACATATGTAGATACAAGCTTCTCTATTTCGGTCTTATCATTTGCTGATAATAGCTAGACCTTTGGTTTTGGCACTGAAAAATCAAAAAACAAGAGAGATACCAGCTTTTTGGAATTTAGATTCCCAGCAATGGAAAAATCCTGTGCATATGTGCATGGGATAGTGTGTGTGTGAGTGCTTCTAAGAGACCAGTACAGAGAAAGATAGGAAAGAGAGAGTCTGCCTGCCTGTAAAGTGAGATAAACCGACAGGAGGTGACAAATTCATAACAGCTTTGTGCAACCACAATTCTGAGGGATTCGGAGGTTGGCCTCAAATAAGGTGACATGTGTGACAGGGATTTCATCTTCTTGAACTTGCCATGCTGCTGCAAAAGAGACTGCTTCTGATAAGATGCCTCCTGGAAAGTCGCAACATAAAGGGATGTGTTGTCATCTGTTTGCCAAAATACCCTCAGAAGGGAATTTGAGGAAGGCGTCAAGTTGATTTAAAACAATTATACAGCTTAAAGGGGTCATTAGTGGTTTGGTAAACAGACTCTACGCCGGCTCCATTTTTTTCCATGCTAACATAATGAAGTGGATTTTCTTTTTACTGGCAATTAAACATGAAATTACATTCCTCTTTTGGGACATTGTCTTGTTCATGTATGAAAATCCTGTCACTGAGTAAAGCACCTTATAAGACATAATCACGTTGTGTGTGCATTTTTGTAGATATTTAAGAGTTAATCAAATCAAAGGGGATAATTTAGTTCGAATTAATTGCACTCAGTTGTTGCGACTGTGTTGCTTTAGTATTAGATTCACTAAATAATATTTTGCACAAATTAATGTTAACAGGGCAAATGTGCAAATAAAATCTGTGCTGATTGCAATTTGCATGGCACAAATGCTCAAATGAAATTGTATTTGTTGCATATGAGCACTAGGATGTGAGAGATGCATTTTAAAGACCCCTTTGCAAAGGACTTGTTACTAAAATATAATGGAGGATATATATTGCGTGAGAAAAATATTACTGCACTGATCCTTGAGAAGTGGGACAAATAAAGGTGCAACACTGCAAAAATAAAACCTTGTACTCAGACAAATGAAACTACATTGTTGTATCTTACATGTACTAAGCTACTGAGGTATGCTTTGATTCAAAATCTCAACCACCCAATATTTTTATCAAACTGCGTTTTTGCCTTGCCATCACTAATCTGTATTTTGCAATCAAGATGATTTTTACCTTTCAAAACACCTTCTCATAGCAGACAGATTAAATTTTCACACGCAACTAACAATTGCTGAACAAAAATAAAATATCACTATCAAATATTATCAAAATATGAATCTGAATGAGGTGACACAGAACTGACAGAGTTGACACATCTGACTGTGGTGACGACACCTGAAAATGTAGTCATTTTAACTGTCAAATATCATTGGAACACAAATGATCTATTTTCTCTCATCTCAGAACAGTATGTCTGCTGTGCATCTGCTATGGTAACAAGGCAACTTTTAAAAACAGTTAAATTGACAGATAGAACAATAGGTTTTTACCTCTATCCATTTACATTCACTGGGATCTTGATATTCACATTTAAACATCTTAACAAATGATCCCCAAAATTATCAGAACACATATGATCAGAATTCAAACGAGCTGCATTATGTGTGTGTGCTCTTGTTTTTGTGACATATCAGGACACAACTCTGTATAATGACATGGGTATGACACAGGTATTACAAGGAGAGGGTGACTTATGAGGACATAACCCATGTCCCCATTTTTCAAAACGCTTATAGACCATACAGAATTAGTTTTTTTGAAAAAGTAAATTGAGGTCCCCACGGGTAAACAAGCTAATATATTACACCGAATGAAGTTTCTTGGAAATCTAAAAATGCAGAAAGTTTCCTGTGAGGGTTAGGTTTAGGGGTAGGGTTGGTGTAGGGCGATAGGAGATACGGTCTGTACAGTATAAAAACCATTACGCCTATGGAGAGTCCCCACAAGGATAGCTGACCAGACATGTGTGTGTGTGTGTGTGTGTGTGTGTGTGTGTCTACAGTGTTATGTGTTACTTCAGCCTTACGTTCCCTAAACCCCTTACTCTTTTAGAAGTCATGACAATCAATCCACAAAAAGCAATACATGCTGTATATTGAGTATTAATATATTTATACATAATTTACATATACATTTATGCATAATTTTCCACTTTCACTAAATAAGTGAAGTTCATGCCTAATAGCTAGTTTGTTTTCTCTGTTAATACTAGATGCCAATAGAAGCTGTTTCAGGAGAATCTAAGCATTTCAAATAATTTTCTCAGGAATTGGAAGATGACGTTGACATATCATGGTTGTGACAGGAAATATTAACATTAGGATTTCAATTATTATAAAACTATTAAACTTACCCCAAGCCTGTCTGACATTGATGTACTCTGCAGATGTGAAAAGTGTCAAGGGGGTCCATTAGAGTGACAGCTGCCCCGATATTCCCTGTTTTTTATTACCTTTTAATGAATGTCTAACAGCGTTGAAAAAAGTTGGGACACAACTTTGAAACCTTATGAAACATGCATATGTCCTTGAAAAACAACCTTGCTTTGATGTGATATATTATTGAGTGTCTCTTTTGAATAAAAAACAAGCTCTTTTTCATCATTAAATACATTTTTATAAATTTTCTAGCATATGAATGATTGAAAACTTCTCTGTGGACACACTGTTTTAGATGTAGTAAGAAGACAAAAGGCTTAGTGTCATAGATTTGATATAATTAAAATAATAATAATAACAAAATTAAATTAAAGGGGAAAATTGTGTTAAATACATTCTATTATTAAAATTTCATTTTGAAAACCTAATTTTGCTGGATATGTTTCTAACCCATATCTCAATAATCAGTGACTGTAAGAGGTCAACATGCAAGTTAATTAAATATATTTATTTAAAATATGAAAACATCTTTATATATTTGAATTATTTTCACAAAATATAATTTTTTAAAAGTAAAAAAATAAAAATAACTTTGAAAGACCTTAAAATGTATTGTCATTTTTCCCCCATCAATTTTTCTGTGGACCATATAGCACCCTCTTGGTTTTAACAGACTTCAGTTTGAAATCGCCTGCAGTATCCTGTTATCTGACTGGCACTGTACAGCATAGCCTCACTATTGCAATCCAAATCAAAATAAAATGTGGAATGTGTCCTCTTATGGTTATGTGCCTACAGTAGTTATAATGCTCTTCTCCATAATTTGGTCATCATCTCATGAATAACTGGTGCTATAAATAATATAACAATACACACAAACTTTCTAAATAAAATTATATTTACTGCTGGCTAACCACAGGCGGTGATAGCATGATGGTAAATGTGGCATGAAAATTGCACTGAGTTTGGTAAATAATGCAGAGTCTATGATGAGCCTTATTCAGAAAGGAGACATGTTTGAAATGGAGCTAATGAAAATGGTTTAAAGGAAGAGTCCAGCAAAAAATAAAAAAATAAAAAAAATAGCCAACTAATTTTTTTTGAAAATGTACTTACCCACAGGTCATCTGAGATGTAGATGAGTTTGTTTATTCATCTGAAAAGAAACGGAGAAATCTACTGTAGCATTGCATCACTTGCTCACCAATGGATCCTCTGCAGTGAGTGGGTGCCGAGTCCAAACAGCTGATAAAAACATAACAAGTAATCCACATGACTCCAAATAACATTTGAAGTCAAAATCTCTGTGTTGTTAAGAAACAAATCCTTCATTAAACTTTTTTACTTTTTAAATTTTATTTATTTATTTGACTTCAAATGAGTTTTCCATATCCATAACATTGCTTTTTCCAGTGAAAATGGGTTTCTGTCTGAATCAGGTGAGATACATGCACAGATCGAGCACAGCGTACAATCGGAAACAGCCCAAAACAATTTAAATACAAATAAGTAGATAGGTTTTGATAAGGACAACTTTTATTATTATTATTAGAGAAAGCATTATTATGGATTATGGACTCATATTTGATTTATGGTATTTGGATTATGTTAATTTGACCAGAAACTACGATTGTAGATTATTAGTATGATTTTATTAGCTATTTGTACTCTCATTCTGACGGCACCCATTTACTGCATTGGTTAACAAATAATGTAATGCAACATTTCTCCAAATCTGTTCCAATAAAAAAAAAAAAATAAATAAATTAAAAAAAATTAAAAAAAAAAAAAAGTACATCTCAGATGGCCTGTGGGTGAGCAAATTTTCATTTTTGGCTGAACTATTCCTTTCAAAAAAAATATTTCCTTTCAGTAAAACATTTTGAAATATTTAGGGCAATTAAACTGGATTGCTAGTGACTGGTGAATAAATTTTTGAATAAAAGTGTATATCAATGCTTAAAATTGCTTAGTGGAATTGGATGAATTTATGTTGCAAAATATCAATATCATGTTTTTCTTTTAAAAGGGATGACCACCTGTTGTGTCTCAAAACAGCTCTCTTCAAAGTCAGACCAGCACATTCCTATTGAAAAGGTCATTACTGGGTGCTCTGTCTCTCTCTTTTCCTTGCTCTCTCATAATTAGTGCATTAGAGATTTTCAATCTGGCACAGCAGGCAGCTCCTGCCTGATAAACCTGACAAGCCCTTTTGTGAGGCTATTCTAAGCAAAGAAAAAAGAAACAGTCAAGGGAAAAAAAGAGAGAGTGAGAGATGCTAATCGATTCTCAATCTATTTCATAAAGAACATTGTTCCAAAATTTTCTTCAAATCACTGTCTCTCTTCTCATTCGTCTGTGATTGTCACATTTTCCCAAGCTTCTGATTGCATTCTGAACTGAACTCAAGATTAAATTTTATAAACTCCCTATACTGAAGAAGATAGAACCATTATCTGGTTTTCTTTATAGATAAACAGTTGCATCGCCAATGCAAATTCATTGTATCGTATGTATGCATAACTAATATTTCTCAAAAACTATTTATCAAGGTAAAAATTTTAGTTAGTTTTTTTTTTTTTGAGCTTAACATACTCCATCAAGGTCAAATGCCACTTAAAGTAGAAAGATGAATATATATATGTCCACAGACAGATTAAAATTTCCAAACTGAAAATTTTTACCTCAGTAACAGTGACAGAGGCTAAGAGTTCTTTCAGAAATCTTCAGTCTTTAGTGTCAAGTACGTAGCAATCAGTCAGTATTTTATACTCCCCTAACAGCTTTGATGCAAAATACAGTGTCACATTGTCCCAGCAGTGGTGCATGACTAATCGGACCAATAGTAAATGATGATAAAAATAGATAATAGGGACACAAACATAAATGGAAACAAATAACTACTATATGTTCCTCGAAATGGTGGGGAAATTATGGTCAGTGGTATTATGGGCCCATTAATGGCTGTCACTAATTTGCTTGGGTTCATTTCTGTGGGTACTCTCACAAGAACAAACCTGCCTGGAGTAGCCAGTTAAATTGGGACATTTGCATCGTAATGACCCATGAGCCAATTTCCTGCTATTTCCTACTTTTATAGTCTTGAAACTCGACCAAAGGCTTAAAGTTAATGAACACATGAAATCAAGTCTCAAGCAAAAACAAGGTGTAATAAAATATGACATTGTAACTAGTACTCTATCTGTTCTGGTTTGAAACAGAATGAAACATTTTATTTTCTTCTTTTATGATGGTGATCTGCTTTTTCTTTCTTTCTTTCTTTCTTTCTTTCTTTCTTTCTTTCTTTCTTTCTTTCTTTCTTTCTTTCTTTCTTTCTTTCTTTCTTTCTCACTTACTGCTGAAACTACTATGAAAAACATTCTAAGCCGTGTCATATCTATGCAAATGTATTCTGTTTTCATACAAATAACTGTGCACATGTTTTGAATCCAGTAGACAACACATTTCATACAAATACATCAAATAAATACATAAATAAATAAATGCAAATAATGACATATATTCCTTTATGTTCTCATTGTGCATATTTAATCTCACTTATATATATTCTTTATTTTTATTATTATCAGCTCTCATATATATTGTCTTTAAAATTGTATTAGTACTACATTGGTTTAGGGACACCGACCCACACACACACACAGTTATCAAGAACAACCAGCACAGCATGAAAATAATGATAATAATAAATTCTACAGAATCTAAAATGATTGGTAGTTTCCACCCAAAATAAATCAAGTAAACATCAAATGAAACTGGAACATGGATTTACTCTCAACTACAAATTCCCAATAGCACAAGTCCACCCCGTATCACTGGTGCACATATTAGTATGAACAGGAAATGAGAACAGGCTAGTTGAACTTGCTTGTGAAATCTGCAGTACTGGAGTTTATTAATCCATATGTCATGCTGTGTTCAACAACAGGCGAAGAAAACTTGTCACCTTCTGTTCCGACACACGTTTTGCCTTTGATATTTCATCAGGCACCTCCATAGATTGAGCCTTGGAATGGAACTGTCATGGAATGTTTGAGACCAACTGCGATTATTATTTTGCTGTTCTGGGCAAGCTGATGCTTGCTGATCCATCTGTCATTATGCAAAAATTCCCTGTTCTGTCCACCTATTATTTCCATCCAAGAAGAAAAGTGATGCATTTCATACTGAAGCATTATTCATGTGCGAGCCCTGGTTACATTACATTTCTTCTTCTTCCTTTTTTTTTCTGGCTGAATAAAGAGCTGTCTGGCAGTCTATAGAGTTGGGATTTGATACTAAAGTAAAATGATTCAGCTGCATATGACAAGGGAGAACACTTTTCTACTATGGCATAAATAATACTGTATGCATTACAGTCAACATGAAATAACACTCAAAACCAAGGAGGTCTGTACAATACATGTTACATAAAATTCCCATTAATTCCCAATGAGCTCTCCAAAAAAGAATTGGGCATGTGTGAAACAGCTTTTATAAAGCAAAATGGTATAAAAATTGAACATGCAAACACTTTTATTTAATCAAAACAGCATTTTTTTAAGTGGCCATCAATGGAGAAAGCAGCTCTTTGCAGCCAGATGGTGTGACAATGGCATGACAACACAGACTAAATAGAAAACTTTGACCTTTGCAAGCTAATTAGTTTATTACTGTAATGTGGCATATTCTTGACTGAAACATTTTCAACCAGAAGCAACATGAATATTCAACAAGAACTTAAATGCATCTTTGTTTGGGTCATTTGTTTTTGCAGTGATGAGTTATACGCAGTAAGTCCAGGATTGTGTATTAAACAAGATAAATTTTAGATATTAAGATATTAAAAAGTCTTAATTCAACCTTCCATTAATTAAATTAAATTAATCAAATATCTAATCATCCTTAAATCAAGATTAATCAAGTATTTTGCCCCATTTAATTGATTTCTCTGAGCCTATTGGCAGATATTTGTTATTGTATAATAATAAACTCATGTCATTATGATCAACTTCTCAGAAAAAATAAATAAATAAAGAAATAATTTTTTTTCTTCTTATTTTACATTATTTTACATTATTTTACTTCTCAAGCAAGCCTACATTGATTTAAGAATCCTTAGTCATTTGCACTGGAAAACAAGACCGAATACTCACAAGATACAGCTAAACATATTTCTGTATTGTAGAGGTTGGCAGGTGAGATGTACAAGCCGTAAGTTTTCTTAAAAATGAAAAACAAAAAGAAAAAAGAAAAGTAATCTTCTTGAAGTTGTATTTTTAGACTTTTCAGTTTTGCTTCAAAACATTTAGAGGCCATACACTGCTGTATCATTCCCCTAATTCTGTTAACTTGGTTTTAAAAAAGTACTTTCAATGTCTTTAAAAATCTTGAGAAACCTTGTTCATGTTGACTTTAAAAGCTGAAATTACAACATTAATCTCTTAGGATTCAATTTCTAAATATCCAGCCAGTGCAACTAAAATGGAGAATATGGAAATAGCAGTGTGTCTTTAACCTGCAAGATGTTGGTTAACCTCTGTAATGGACATGCTCCTGCTGAATATTAATGTGATAGGTATGTAAATGATAAATGAAAGCTTTTTATTTTAAGACTGTGAAAAGCCTCTTGAAACATTGTGTTCCATTAGCTGAGCCTGCTATTATTTAACAATTTATCAAAATGATTGAGCAGTAATTTAACACGGCTGTCTTGCAAGGCTTGACCTGTTGATGATATAAGATATGCAGGCAAGGCATCTGCAAAGTGCCACTGCTTACAATTACGGAGGAATAACATCAATGCGCTTTATGTGGTGTGTGGGTTTGAAATTCCAGTTTGGTTGTGTGCTCAATATATATTGAACTGAAAGATCTTCAATAAAGGCCCAGTGCATTTAGACCTATTGACAGCACATATCTGATATAGCTAATCAAATATAATTAATCTTCATTGTGGGGATGCATCGCAACAGTAATTTGCTGTAAAGCCCAAAGCGTCATTACACACTAGGATGCCCGCATGTCTTTAAAGGGTGTTAGGTGCTCTATTTGTGTATTAGAGCGTGTAGCGAACGAGCAAGGCCAGGAACATTACCCTTGCTTTGTATTGTGACACCCACCTCATCAAGATAACACAGTTGGAGGTGTTTCATGCAGTGATAATCGTCATTTTAATTCCCATGGCATGTCTCAAGGATCATGGCTGTTGTGCAAGTTACAAAAAGGAGTAATTTATTTGGAGCAAGCATAGAAAATTTGAACCATTTTGCCTCAAAATGTACTATATCTCAAGAATAAAAAGGCACTGTGTGATTGTTTCTTGTATGTAGATGTTTACATTAGCATATTGCATGAATCATTTCATAGTGAGTGCTGCTCATGCGTGTAATTGTTATAGCATGTTGACACTGATCTCATTTCTTGAGTCAGGTGCTACCTATTACAAATAATAATAATAAAAACAAAACATCATACACACTGATCACCCTTGTGTTCCAGTGAGGACTTTCTTCTTTCTTTTTCTTGACATGCTAGTTTAAATAAAAATAAAAATAAAAATAAAAAGATTGTACTTTATCTGATATTTACCTGTGAAACACTGACAATCTTGTGTTGTGTTGCTAGGCAAAAATTACCAACTAAAAAAATTTTTTTACCAAGTTTTTACCAAATTATTACCAAATATTGGAAACAATTTTATTATTGTTCTTATTAGGAACTGATTGATTGAAGGCCTCTTTGATCTCACCTGAGTTTTTGTGCTTTTGCCAAAAATATCTAAAATACATTTTTTGTTACTTTTTGTAAAATTTGCTTTTGAAACATTGGTGGTGTTCCTAGGCAAAAATGGTCGACCTAAAATTTATTTATATATATATATATATATATATATATATATATATATATATATATATATATATATATATATATATATATATATTATTATTATTATTATTATTATTATTATTATTATTACCAAATATTGGATTCAATTTATAATTATTAGTTTTATAACTGTTTACTATTGATAAACCTTTTTTTTTTTTTTTTTTTACTTATTTATTATTATTTATTCTAGTTAACTTGCTGATTGTAGATCTCATTGAACTGACCTCAGTTTTTTGACAATCATTTTTTAAAAGGCTGATAATTTTTTAACCAGGAACACCAAATTAGGTTGATTTACAGCAAAGCACAAGGGCTAAAGTGTTTAATACAGTGATCTAATGTTATTTAGCCAATCAAGTCTGTAAAGAATAAACCTTCTAAGTCACCGTGGTACATGTATTACCATTTTGCACTCACATGAATGGGTTCAAGGCTAAGAGCGTTTTTGTAATGTAATACAAATGAATCTGCAAAATCAGATAAGGATTAAGAAAATGCTGAAATAAATATTGTCCTTTATGAAAGATTGACCTCTCACATATTCGTGTCGCAGTAAAAACCTGCTGCCTGTGTGGGTGAAAGAAAGCAGTCAGGGCTGGTAAACACGGCAGGTCGACTGGCGAGATAATGGAATGGTACAGGCATAAATGACAAAAGGAACATTTCTCTTCTGTCATTTGAGAAAGGCTAGATCAAAGCTCCATTAATCAGAGAGCGGCTATGGGGTGCAGGTGATAGAATGAAAGTAGTAGAAAGGAGGTTTGCTTTGGGGGGAGAAAGCACCGCTACAGGGAATGGATGGGGTGAGGTGGAGGGCAGGGGGATGGAGGGACCGTGGAAAAAGGTAGGGAAGGGGAGAGCTGGAAGAACTGAGCTCTTGGGAAATGTGATGATGAAAAGGCCTGAATAAGAGTGAAAGGTCACAATGGAGACTGGAGGTTGAGGGGTTGACCTTGCTTACATGTGTTTCCTCAGAGTATTGGGGATCATTACAGGGTCATGGAATGGTAGAGCAGGTGCTGAAAGAGTACGCTAGCCATTTTTTTTTCACCAAACAGATTTAGATGTTGATGTCAGAAGAGCATAGTGTAACTGATGGTGAAATATAGGCAGTTATTTTAGGGACAGGAGTTAAGGTATTTACATTTTCCTGCAGGCATGCAGCTTTAGCCTATGTTCCCATTTGTTTTTGGAATGTGATTTCATTCAGATTTTGTTGTATTTAATTTCATATGAATGTGAATAAAATAAAATAGTGCCGATAAACAGTAAATCATCACTGAGACCTTTCACTGTTCACTCACCTTGTTTGGGTACTTAGAATTGACTCTTTCGGTGTACTACTGTTAGGCCAGTATAGGTGGCAAAGAATGACAGTGATATAAGTGAGTGGTTATGTCTAAAGTGAAAGTAAACTGTGAAGAAATCGGATGTTTATCATTATAATGGATGCATTGTCTCTTAAAGTGACCACACCTAATTAACTAGCTGCTGTAATGTCAATCCAAGAAAATGAAAGTAAGACAATCACTCACTGCTCTCGACTCAATTACTTTGTAGTTTTAACATTAATTAATCCACAGTCAAACATCAGATATATATATATATATATATATATATATATATATATATATATATATATATATATATATATATATATATTTATGTATATACTTGTGGGTGCAGGACACTTTAGTAAATTTTTGTAAGTTAGTATAGCAAAATAAAGTAAACTGTTACATTATACCCAAAAATTCATACAGTGGACTACCAAAAATTATTCAGATACTTTGACCTGAACATGTTTTGTGTAAGTGTTTTTTTCTGCTAATGAGAGCTTTTTACAACACAGACTGAACAAATGAAGCATTAATCTGTAACTGGTTGGCCTACATTGGTATAATCTAATTGTAAACTTAAATTTAACAACTGACAGCTATTCAACCAAAGTCATTACATACACTTCTGTCAAAGATGAATTTGTTCTTGTCATATTTTATTACCATTTTCTAAATGATAGCAAATACATTGTGATAATGTGAGAAATGTTGAAGGCGTCTGAATAAATTTTGGTTTGACTGTATATTTAATTTTCACAGTTAAGACTATTCAGTGATATTTTACATTTGATTATTCGGTTTCTGTACCTGGACACATTCAAACTTGAAAAAAATAAATAAATAAATAAACCATTGTGTAAATAGCACAAATAAATAAATAAAACAAACATACAAATTATACTATTTCAAACAGGGCCCACTGGTACAACCTGCACCAGTGCCCCTGCAAACCCCAGCTACGGCTTTGGATACATGGAAGAGCAAAGCAAGTGCTACTGGTGCTCTATTATTTGTCCTAAAAGGAAAATATTGCACTATTGCATTTCCATGGGGGATAGATAGATATACTCTGCCAGATAAAAAAAAAAAAAAAAAAAAAAAAAAATATATATATATATATATATATATATATATATATATATATATATATATATATATATATATATATATATATATATATATATATATATATATATATATATATATATATATATATATAGTTAAATGCATTAGTAATATAAAATAATAATGATAAATAATTCTAAAGAATTTCATATATTTCAGTTAATGTTAACTCCAGCATTTACTATCACATTATTAAAATCATCTGCTCAGTTGCATCTGAGCTGACATGTACTAACAATGAACAGTTATTTTTTTAATATAACTAATGTTAAATGTATGAATACTGTTAGCAATTGATTATTAATTGTAAGTACATTTTAGGTAATGAAGTCATTAACATTAACTAATGGGAATGTACTGAAATGTACGTGGATGTCATCTTTACAGTCTTTCTCCAATCAGTTGTTTTAGAAACTCAACGTACTGTAATATTATTATATTGTGACGTTATAAATGTACATTCTTCTTCTTCAAGAACATACTGAGTTTTAGTTTATGTTAAATCCTTGCATACATATTTTCCCAGTCTCTAAGAAGTTTCCATTCTACTGTGCATTTGTTTGGATCTATTTTTGTTGGTGAAGTAAAAATAGATAAATTAACTGGCAATACTGTGTCTAAAATTAGTCACTTTAATCTGAATGTGACATGTTTTAAAGGGCTTCATCATGCAAAAAAAATATATAATTAGCTTTCCTTCAAGTAAAACTATTCTGTCAAATGGACACACGGCAAGAAAATATGCAATAAATGACACCTTTACTCCACAAAGATGCTGTTTTGGGCATTATTTTGTCTCTGACCCAAGTTTCCACCTTTTCTTCTTGGTTTGATGAAACCAATTCCCAAAGCATAAGATTGCCAGACAAATGTTTGCCTGAAGATCACACCCTCTCGCTTCAAAAGGTGCATTTTGTATGTAGACAACTTTCAGATGATTTCCCTAGACAGAACAGCTGAACACACTAGACTGTGCAAAATGACAGGCGAGAAGGGGCTTTCGGTCCCTTCTGAACAGCTTACAACCGGAATCATGATAAAAACTAATTTTGCCCAGAGCAGACTTCACTTGGACAAACAGGTGCTATAAATTAGCAAATAACTTCAATACTCACAGTTTTCAAAAACCTGCAATAAATCTATGACCTTGGGAGTTGCTACATACTACAAGGACCCCTGAAAAATATGGGTGAGATTCTCTGTTTGCCCTATAATAACAATTACAAATGCCAAGCAAGAAAAATCATGAGCAACATCAAGCCCTCGGGGACTTTTTAGGGTGACATTGTAAGAACAGTGTGCATATTTTATATTGTCTTTATTTCAATGTTGCTGCTTTGCTATTAATAATTTAATAGGAACAGCATCAAAAATAAAAGATTTGGCTCTCCGAGGATTGCAATTAAGGATGGGAATTATCTGAAATTTAACAAAACCTTCTAATGGTTTTGTTATTTAAAGTAGGTTGTAGGACCTGACACTAGAGGGCACTCTACCAAAACAATAACAATCGCGTGGTTTGTTGACGCTAAGAAGGAGAGTGGAACGATGGGATTTGTAGTCTTATACCCAACCGCTGACGGCCATCAATCAGACGTAAGGATAAATCATGGATAACGGATGAGGTAAAGTTTTATAAATGTTGTGTTTGATGTCATAATTTTCAAACGTGAGTTTAACGATTTGCGTGTGTAGATTACATACAAAGTCAAAGCAAAGACGAGATCAGACTATATGGATCAGACGCATCCTCTTGAGGGTCTAGTGACACGATCCTCCACGTTTGACGTGTATGCCCCATAATACTAATCTTGTTGGTCGTTATAATAGCATACGTTTTCTGTAAAGACACGAATCAAAACAACTCACCTGTCGAGTAAAACACAAGTGAGATCGGCATTTCTTTCTAGTTGAAGTTTGTCGCAAAGTTCTCTCCATCTAGAAAATGCAATACCGATATTAATCCTCGCTCTTTCTCTCCTCTTGTCCCAAACTCTTCTTGGGTCGTTTGGTTGGCCCGTACGCTTACGTTTACGGGAGCTGTCCTTGTCGACAGAACCAGTGGCAGAGGGTAAACAGTAATTATGTTCCATAAATAAGTAACACAATCCACCATAAAACGTGCAAGACACTGTTGTCATGTGGTTTCTACATCAGTAAAGGTGGTTACAAAGGGTAACTAACATCATTGACAGGTGACTGCACTGCCTCGTGTCACTGTTTAGAATGGGAATGGACAAAATATATAACACCAGCCTAGTGGTTTTTGGATATTTTACTGCAAATATCTTACAGATTGTACCTTTGATGATTGTCTAGTTAGTACATTTTAAAAAGAAGTATGTTGGCAGAAAACTACAAATTTGATTGATTGATTGATTGATTGATCCATTCATTCATTCATTCATTCTGCAGCGATCATTCTTTGTTTTTTGTTTTTTTTTAAATGACCACTGACTACAACAAAATTCATAATGTGCATCTTTGAATTCTTGTTTTCATGTTAATTAACATGAACATAACTGTGGTTCATTTTGAGTTGAAAATGAAAATAACTAACAAAGTGGTGTTTCTAAATCAAAGATCTGGCTCATAAGAGTTGATAGTTGTTTTATCAGACTATAGTAAAACTGGAAAAACTGTGCTAGTAGAATGTGTATACTAGATGCACGTTCATGAAAGCCATTCTTCTAATTCTCCTTGATGGTGAGCCATTTCTCCTAATTGTAATACAATTCAAACAGCTGCAGCAAATGGTAATTTGTACATTGCATTCGTAACTAGATGATTTTATAGATGAGGTCTGTTACATTAACGTCATTCTGATACATTTCAGACTTCAGAGGAGTGATATGTGGAGTCTGAGGGAATTGGAGAAGTCAGAGGTTGGACACTTTTGGAACAGTCCCTCGAAAACTTAGGTCAGCAGGGATTAATTAGCTTTCTGAGACCCACACAGCAGATGTCAAGGTAATCTTGGGCTGCAGACTGCAGAGGTCAATGCAATACCTCAACTCTGGAGATGAAAAGTGATCTCCCAGAATCCACTGGGTGGACGTACGGGGCTTCATCAGTCACAAACATGTCTACATCACTCAATGCAAATGCAAAGACACACCACTCGGCAATGGCCTCATTACTCAGTTCAGGATACATATTGAGGTCACTCACTGTGGATGGTAGAATTCTAAAATGTCAAAAAATGCCAAAAGACAAATGTCTTGCTAATATACTACAGCAAATTCAAACATCCTAAATCAATTTCAATGTCATTTTTCCCAGCCAACAAAAATTCTAAGGTTTTGCTAATGTTCCCATTTATTTATGAAAATGTTATTTCTGAATGTTGAGAGAATATGCAGTTTTATAAATGTAAAAAAAATCGGTTATTTAAACATTTAGAACATTAAGGGAAATGTTACATTTTCATATTTTTGAAGCATTATGGAAATTTATTTTTTAATATTCTCTAAACCATTTTGTTTCAGAAAAAGAAAAAAAGAAAAGGTTTATAAACAATGTATACATACTGTTTTGTGCTTACATATTGAGAATGTTACTAAAGATCCGATAGCTTTGAATGAACATTCTAGTGTTAGTGGAAGAAGTTTGTTCATAACTTTAGTCCAAAAAGTTTTGAGAATGTTCTCTGTTAGCTGGGTTAGAGCAGGTCTTTTATTCATCAGCTAATATAGAAAAAAGAAATGCCATATCTCACTAGCTGTACAACACAGAATTCAATACATGTGTCACACAGAACCACAGTCTCTATTCTTTTTCCCTTTGCAGGAAAATCCATTGTACCCTTTTCTCATCTTGACCCTCTTGAGTGAGAGTTCACGGCTCTGCAGTGGTGTGCAACTAATGAGTCCAAAAATGTAGCCAGACACTCTTCTACCTCAGGAGGCCTGGTATGACCACTCTCAGCATTCACGCCGCTATGGCTTATGAGCAGCGCTGCCACTTCAAATGCGGCTATGAAATTTGCCAATTAATATATTTAGTACAACCTCGATGGGACACACTTATTTTAATACATGTTCTTGGTTGAAAGGAAATAAATGATAGGCTCCTTTCTGTGGCTGGAATTGTAGTACTCACAATTTAGATATACATGTTCAAATTCTTGAACTCTTCCAAAAAACCTAAGTGATGGGATTATAGCACAGCTTGCATGTACTTGATAAAATAGGAGAAATGAAAGGTTTTTAACAGCAGTGTGCTGCTCTGTGCTTAAAGGTAGTACGTTTTTTTTTTTCTTGGCTTTTTAACGTGATTTCATTTTTAGCTCACCTCAGAAATGTCATATCCATCTTCCTCCTGTCTAAGAGTCTCTAACACCCCAGCACTTCTGCTGTAAGTTGGCCTGTCAGCCTAAAAGCTTCCTCCCTCATTGTGATAACACAATCGATAAAATGGAAGCAACAATTCTTCCTATTCTAAGCCACATTGAACTGCTTTATAGAAGATATAAGACACTTGAGTAGATATATAGATTGTAGTGGGCAGCTTTTAACATTTGAAAAGAGGGATGGGGGAGGGTGATTTATTCTGAAATGAAAAAAAAAAAACAGCTCCACAAACTTGTTATACAAGAGCTTTGCCACAGAGAGGTGCTGTAATGATAAACCCAGCTGGATTCTATGCATTGTTTGAAAATCACCTGCTGTTCCCTTTATTAAGCAAAAGTAAGACTCCATGTGTCTTTTCCCTTTTTATTTTGTGTCAGATTTCTGTCAAAGGACAACATGAAGTGACTCACTAGACTTGCAACATTAACTCAGATGTCTCATTGCATACAGAATCATAGTATCAAAAGCTGAAGATAAATGAGGTATAACATATAAGAAAACATCACGGCTTCTGCCCTTAGAGTGATTCTTTAATCAAATGCAACATATGATGTGATGTGATGTGAAAAAAAAAAAGCACATTCATTTCTTTAATTATATTCTGAGAGCAGGGTTTTTGTGTAAGCCTTTGAATGTGTTCAGAAAAACCAACACAGAGGCCTTTGGCAGTGATAAATGTCTGATAGCATCAGGGTCTTTATACCTTTAATCCCTTTGGTCTCTTGTACCAAAAAGGAACAGTGCATGAAAAAGAATATCTTAAGTACATAGATTATTCATTTAAAAGCAATGTTAAATGTCTTAAAGGTCAAGTGGCTTATATTTGACTTACTGCTTACAAGCCTATTCAAAAACTTTCATCAAAGGTGATGTGTTAATAGCAACTAAAATAGATTTGTCCTTGAAAAAAGAAAAAGAAAAAAACATTCAGTAACTTTAAACGATGACTCTAACAGCTCTTAAGTGTGAAGTGTTAAGCATTCTGCACTAAGCTCAACTTCAAGAAAACCCCACTTTTACAATACAAAATGTATTTAGTCAAAAAAACGCTTTGCCACACCAATCCAACGAAGCCTGGAAAAGCAAGCCTGCTTAAATTTCACATTCAAAACAACCTTGTTCATGCTTAGGGCTGAGTTAATTATGGACAAAGTAATGCTTGGGCCTAAGCCAAAAGTTTGCCCTACTGAAATCAAAAATTAATTGGCTGTCTAAAAAGGCATTTGTGCACTTTTTCGAATGTGTCACACACAATCCCACTGCTAAATTGCATCAGGGACTAAGACACAAAATTACAAATAAATCTTGTTGCATCATTCATATTTTGCTTTTAAATTGACTCTGGCAATAAATCTATTTAAGCAAAAGCAGATGAAAGTGAAATAATACATATGCAGACTTGCCACGAAGAAGTTTTCACTCCTTCAGGTGATCTTCATTCAAAGAAAGTGCATACGGCATGCTGATTATCATATCCTGCGTTTTAGATGCAAACTGCTTTGGCACATGAAAATACTGCAGGTATCTAAAGTTCCTATAAACAGATGGCATTTGTGTTCTTCGAACATAAAAACAGGAGGGTTGTTACACATCTCACATGCTAAATATGAGAGTAGAATGATAATGACTACATTTCTGATGCTTTGTTGTTGTTGTTTCCTTTAATGGACCTATAATAAATGCTTGCAGGTTACCGATGGCTCTGAACATTCACAAAGGATAGCCGTCGAATAATTCTGGATCATTTTAAATCAGAGTAGAGGTTAAAGTAATGATGATTAGGGGTCTTTTTGAGTCACAGGCCACTGGCGCTGTGTACTTGCCGTGGAAACCTCATATTCTTCAGCTCAGCTGAGAGCATCATTTGTCTTGAGTGTCACAAGCACTTGACATTAAAGACAATTGTGTATGCATCACTATGTTTGGAGCCAACGAAAATCACCCAACCCTCTCTCGCACTGAATAACCCCCTTTCAGTCCTTTAGAGTCAGTATATATTTAAAGTCCCTTTAGATGACTTTGTGAAACCTGACTCTGGACCCAGATCATACACACAGGAAGTATCTATCCTCCAGTGATGAAAGTCAAGCAGTTTCTTATAGCACACAGATGTTGATCACCCAGGTAAGCACTTCAAATAACTTTTTTTTTTCTTTTGGGTGCCAAGTCTGAAGTATTCCACTTGCCAATCAATCATCATACTGGATGATTTAGCTGGACATTGCTTTGTTGCCGTACACCTCCAGCTTCACTCTTTTGTTAAGATGCATTTATTTTCATTCAGATTAAAGTTAATGTCTGTAATTGGTAAAGTATTTTCTTCGGGTTTAGCTTAATTTGGAGAGACAGCTAAACCATTCGAAGGCTGAATTAACCACTGAAGATATTTTTCTGCTGTGTGACTGAATCGACACAGAAAACACCAAAATGCTAAACCACACAGATACAGTGTTTATATATATAAAATCTAACTGCCACGATGATTAAGCTAATTATATTATTAAAAAGTATTTTTGAATGATGGAGCTGTTTAAAAAATGTGTGCTTGTCTTAGTTAAAGTCACATTGTTTCTTTCAATTTTGGTGAGTGGGAGCCTGTGAAATGGATGACCTGTCTGGAACATGTTGTAATCGACATCACAATGTTTGCTCTCTCTGAGCCGGCAAATCAGGGAGCTGTACTGAGTTCCTCTTGATTATTTTCAAGGCTCTCTTTTGTGTCCTCTTAAAAGCATCTCCATGTTTTTTGTGAAACCCAAAAACAACACATTTCAAGACATGGTCTCGTCAGAGAGTAATATGAACTGGTGTGGTGGTCCATGTAGGCTATTTTTTTTTTTTTTTTTGGTCAAAAAAAAAAACAAACAATGGAATCTAAAGTGGTTTACACTCTTTTAGGAATTAAAACAAATGAAGTACAAAACTATCACTGGGGCAAAAAAATTACTTTTTACTATTTATTTTAATATTATATGTAAGGTACTTTTTAGTGTTAATATGATACTGTACAATTTAGGGGTAAAGGTGGACCTTTTAACTGTTGTACTTAAGGTACTACCCCAGTTACAGTTTTTTTTTTTTCTGACTGTGTATAAATAAATTCAGTATAAATTGTTAATCTGTGGTTGTATACGTCTAACCGTACAACAAATATTTAAAATTCAATAAGAAAATTTTAATAAATGTTACTACAATACTTAATAAACTAAAATACAGAAAATTTGTAATATCACACTTTATCACAGTATTTTTCTTACACACTATAAATGCCACTTTATACAAGAACATATACTGAACAAAATTATAAACGCAACACTTTTGTTTTTGCCCCCATTTTTCATGAGCTGAACTCAAAGATCTAAGACTTTTTCTATGTACACAAAAGGCCTATTTCTCTCAAATACTGTTCACAAATGGTATGACCATATGGTATGACCACCATTTTACTCATGCATTGCAACACATCTCCTTCGCATAGACTTGATCAGGTTGCTGGATATTGGCAGGAAATGGAATACACTGTCATATACACCGATCCAGAGTATCCAAAACATGCTCAATGGGTGACATGTGCGGTGAGTATGCTGACCATGCAAGAACTGGGATGTTTTTATTTACCAGGAATTGTGTACAGATCCTTGCAACATGGGGCCATGCATTATCATTCTGCAACATAAGGTGATTGTCATGGATGAATGGCACAACAATGGGTCTCAGGATCTCATCATGGTATCTCTGTGCATTCAAAATGCCATCAATAAAATGCACCTGTGTTCGTTGTCCATAATAAACATTGTCATTGTCTTTGCTTATGCAAACTGATTGTTGCAGCAGCTGTCTGGGTGGCTGGTCTCAGATGATCTTGGAGGTGAGGATGCTGGATGTGGAGGTCCTGGGCTGGTGTGGTTACACATGGTCTGCGGTTGTGAGGCCGGTTGGATGAAAATGCCAAACTCTCTGAAACGCCTTTGGATACAGCTTATGGTAGAAAAATTAACATTCAATTCACGGGCAACAGTTATGGTGGACATTCCTGCAGTCAGCATGCCAATTGCATATGCTCCATCAAAAGTTATGGCATCTGTGGCATTGTGCTGTATGATAAAACTTCACATCTTAGAGTGGGCTTTTATTGTGGCCAGCCTAAGGCACACCTGTGCAATAAATTATGTTTTATTAAGGTTTGGGAGGAGCGCCTCAGCCTTAGCCTAATTAACACCAGTGGAGCGCACTCAAGTTAATCAACACCATAGTATAAATACAGCTGACTTACGTCTATCCACTGACGGTTATCAGCATCCCTCCTCAGCCCAATCTCCTCACTTCAAGTTCATTTTACCCTTATACAGGGAGTGGGGTACTCAGGGCATCCCCGAGCTCGAAGCCGTTATACACCAATTATGCATTATCATACTTCAGCTAATTATATGTAAGTGTGAACTTGTGAATCATGCTGCTCACACCTGTGAGTTGGAAGGATCATCTCGGCAAAGGAGAAGTGCTCACGAACACAGATTTAGACAGATTTTTGAACAATAGAAAAAGTATTAGATCTCTGAGTTAAGCTCGTGAAAAATTATATAAAAGAGTTTACAATTTTGTTCAATGTATATAGCTGCCCATACAGTTCATATTTTAAGTTTGTTCTTCATCATTATCATATATATATATATATATATATATATATATATACACATACAATTCCATCAAAATATACAGCAAATTTTTTATGTCCTTTCAAAGAAAAATATGCAGTTCTTAATACTACATGGTGCAGTTACCAGTAGAAGTAAAATGCTATGCTTTTAGTCAATATAGCAGAGTCTAGCAAAAATTCTATTTGGTTTTCACAAGCTTTAAATCCCTGTCATTATGGTTATATGTTTGGCGGTTGTTGTAATGAATGCTTGTCTTGTGCCTTTTAGCAGATTTATATCAGCCCATTTTCCCATTGAAATGAGATTTGTCTGACTATGTCATTTCTACAAACGCAACATAACAAATTTTAACACTTTTGACAGGCTCTTTTAATAATTTGTTCTTGTTGCCTATTAAAGAGAGAAAAATATGGGGTACACCTATAAAAAGTATTCTCGTTGGCATAATTTAGTGCCAGACTCTGCATATATTACTGAGTTTCACTGCTTTAATTTATTATGTAAAGTCCTTAGTATATTCTCCTACATCTTGAGATGTCATATTGCTGAACCCACCAGGGTCTATCATGCCATCTCTTCCATTTGGACTCAACATAGCAGCTATTGCAGTGCTCTCAAGAGAGACTAAATATGTCACACACACATAGAGACATAGAAAGAGAATGTTAAATCAGAACCCAGATGATGAATGTTTGCGCATTGCATTCAAGGAAAAACTGAATCATAGTCTGTCTCTTCCAATACAAAAACAAAAAAAAATTAAAATGCTCCATTTCCATATTCAGCACAGGCAGTAGAACATCAATGAGAAATGTGGGCTTTGACAGCAAGAACAAAAACAAAGCCATTAAAATTTGACAATTTATGAAACAGTCTCAAGTTATAATTGTGAATGTACAGCATACATTCTAATTGTCACACTTCCATTTACAAAACAAAGGTATATTTTGAACAATCTAAAAAGCCTGTAAAGCCTCAAGATTTTTTGTTCTCTACACAAAATAGAACACTTTTCTTGTGTAATCAATCTCATGCAGAGATAATTGTGTTAATTAATCAAAGTGAGCCGACTGCTAAGATCATACTGTAAACAGTAAGGTTTGAGAATTTTGAAATACTGAAAACAAACAAATGTTATAAATAAGTGTTTTTGATGCTGCACTATTTCTAGGTCACTAACCAAATAAGCATATTTGTGACACGGAGCTTGTTAACTTCTTTGTACAGATGTGAGATGTTCTCGCTTCCACTGTAGCTCAAGATGCTCTGCAGATACTCAAATCATGATTGATAACATGATCATTGGGTTTATACTGTACAAAGAGTTCATGCAGCTTGAGAGCTGCTGTCATTAAAGCAAAAGAAAGGCATGCTCATTTTTCACTTCAAGTTATCACTCAATTTGTTACACTGTTGGCATAATTTGCAATGGAGAAAAACGCATCAGATTAGAAAAAAAAAAAAAAAAAACATTTTCTGGTTTGTTTAGGTAGGAAGGATAGTGAGAAACATCAGTGTCAAGAGAATGTCAGGATAATGAACTCTCTCTTGCCACCCAGCAAGCCTGTAGATTTAATTTTGACATTCCCTAAATATACATGTACGTGCAGGTCGAGAGTGAGAGTTGCTGATGACTCACCACATGGGAACATTTTAACACCATTCAGAAGACTGCTGGCACCACTTTACAGCATGACTTATAAATTTAATGAGCGCTTCATACATTGCAACACAAACAGTGTTCTTAGTAGAGATGTCAAATGATTTCATTATGATAAATGTCATTATGATTTTTTTTTTTTTACTATGAAGAATAAGGTTAACTTTAGAACGTTAAATTAAAACCTATTGAAACTTGAGATGCAAAAGCTCTAAGTCGATCTGACATTTTTTTTTTTTTCGTTACTAATAAAGCAGCGCATACTTTTTAATTTAGAAGGACATATCTCAGTTACTTTTCAAATAAGTAATGCCAGTTACTTTGTTTCCTATGTCTTGACTTGGTTGCCATGATTTTGCCAAGTAAGACATGTTCCTGGATCAACATCTTCTGTTGATCCTGGATCAACATTATTGTCCAAAAATACAGATTTAACCCAACCTACCCCTAAACCTATCCCTACCCATAATTTATTCCTAAAATCAGTGGGAACTGATAGCTCATTGACAAAGGTGTAGAAGCACCTAGCCCTGATTGTAAACCTAAAACAGATATTTTCTGCAAAGTTACATCTAAATTCTGACTGGTTGATTGGAATGTTGTTCCAGGATCAACAATGATGTGATCCAGAAAAATGCTGTACTTGGTGAAATCACGCCCACCGTCTTGAGTGACAGTTCTCGTGTTGCCATGTTGAGAAAAGATCTTCTGATTGATTCTGTGGACGTAGAGGCTTTTACTGGCAAAAGAAAGTGGCATTTAGAGTTTCAATGTCATTGTCTCATTTTTGACAGGGGTTGCGTTTAGCGCCTTTTGTATCTGAAGTTTCTTGTTTAAAATGCATGTTCAGGAAATAATAGTAGGCTATCATTCAAGCATGATAATGATACAATCTTTCATTTTTATTTTTATTTTTTATTTCTTTATTATTATTATATATATATATATATATATATATATATATATATATATATATATATATATATATATATATATATATATATATATATATATATATATATATATATATATATTTTTTTTTTTTTTTTTTTTTTTTTTTTTTTTTTTTTTTTGCATTAAATGAATCATTCTGAGGGAAAAAATGAAAACAAAACAAGTTCCCAATCTTTAAAAAAAAAAAAAAAAAAAAAAAAAACTCAACAAAGGAAAGAGATTGCAAACAACACTTTAAAAATGCAACCTCATTTATCATTCATGCGCTGTTGCGTGCTAGGAACACCTGCATTTTACTAAAATTTGTAGTGTTTTCTACCTTGGGATCAAACTCTTGGCAACCCTTCAGGCAACTTATTGAATGCACAATGCAGCAAAGTTCTTGAACATTTACTGTGTGATATTCAGTTAAGTTTGTTCAACAGAAGTTTGCACTGGGTCATTTTAGTTGTTATTAACTGAACCTGAGCAGGAGATTTATAGTTCCCAGCATATTTTACCCAATGAGGTGTTAGTTTGTCAACATGTGCAGTAAAATAGTTTTTTCTTTTGCTTTCTGACAATGGCATGTATTATTTATTATTTAACGTGTGTGTCACTTATAACTAATAGTTACCTGATTAAGAAATGTTATATTTAGCGAATGGAGGAACATATCTTTTGGAATCCTTTAGTCTGCAACACTTGCTTCAAAAATGTGATAGAAACATCACATGCTGCCGACACCTGCTTGTCAAAACAGTAAAGTAACAAAATCTCTAACAAAATATACAGACTTTTACAAAACAATTTATAAATGTATTCCAGAAAGTCTTTTCAGCAATCAGGAAATCATCAAATACCATGAAATATTACGAGTCTGTATGTCATGTGTTCATTTATTAATTTGTGATGTCAATTACAATTACGAAAATATAAAACCATATTGTCTCAACAGATCAAATGTCCTTTGGTGAAGAGTCATCTGAATTTCAAAACCCAGGTGTTTGCTGAAATCACATGACATGGCTATTTCCATGCTTTGAAACAATGGTTTAAAAGATTTTAACAAGTCATTTCCAACATGAGAAATCATTGTCCACAATTCAAAAGTTTTAAAATTGTCCAGAAATAACATATTTCTCCCTTTACTGATACATTTATTCTCCTCTAATTTCGTGTGTGTGTGTTTGTGAACACGAAGCATGGATAAGTCACACAGAACAGAATAAAACATAATGTTAAATTAAACAAATTAATTGATGGTGTTTACAAAAATGATAATCATTTAATCGCATTTAACACCTTTGACAGTCATAATGCTAATATTAGATGTATATCTCTGTTAAACACGCTGTGTTAATTATCTGTTCAGATTGCATGTCAGAATAATTCACAGACATCACGGTTGAGTCAGCGTGGTTGATCTGTCAGCAATAGATGTACGTGATTGGTGGTATCTTTGAAGTAACATCAGTAATTTGAACACACTTTCAAAGGCCTTTTGGTTCATAGTTTTCTTTTATAATTTATTCTGTTTATACCGCATTAAATCTAGGGTTATCTTTTCACGACACACTATCCTTTACTTGATTTTAAATGCTGTTCATGAAAGCAGTCCTGTTGAGTGTAACAACAAATGAACAAATGTCTTTTTGAAATGTCATTCAGCCTGTAGCCTGAATATCAGTGAAATAAACAAAAATGTGCTTTTTGTGCCAAAGCGCCTGTGGTGTCATCATCAAATGATGTTACATTTGGAACACAATCACTTATCAATTTAGACCTTTTGTATTTCTTTCTGTGGTGAGTGTAAGTCACAGATATTCTAGAAGAACGTTTTGTTCAGTACTAGAATTTACTTGTCTGTTCATTTGTAGTAGTCTCATGAACTGTGCAGATATTCTACTGAATTTATAAAACCTTCAATATATTGTGTTTATGCATTTCTTGTTCCATCCTACCATTAAAATATGTAAAAAAATATATATAAGACACTCTGTGAGGCTTTGCCTTTTTAAAGTCGATTTTATTTCACGGCTCAACAAAGGTTCTTCATTGCATCACATTTTCGTAAACTAATGCACATGCACAATGACACAGGCACCCTGATAAAAAGACTTCTGCACAATATGCCTTTAGTCCTGTTAGGTCATAAATGTCTCCCTCTCTGACTACTAAAAATCCCGGATGAGTATTTGCTGTGCAAGGGTATTATCTAATAAGAGATGCATTTAGAACCAAGCTAAGGGATCCCCAAAAGCAATTTGTTGGCAATTTAAAATTGGTTCTTGTGAGCTGGGACTGATTGGGTCCTATTTGTTTCTGTCAGGTTGAACTTGTCTTATAATCATCTTCTCAGATACCAGAACCAGGAGATCAAAGCTCACTGAGATCAACACAATGGATCAGACATCAATCTCCTGTGCTTTTGCTCTCTCAAATTGTGCTGGTGAGAAAGTGAGATATCATTACCATAGTGCCAGAACTCAAATAAATGAAAATGTAAATAAATAGGCATACAGTTTGTCTATAAACGATTCAACAGACATGCTTGCCTGAAGTTGCAGTGCAAAATGCTTTAAATAATGTTTTAAAGAAACTTGTTGTTGAGTATATTAATATATGTTAAAGTATAAGTAGTCTGCCTGGCTCTGTAGGTCACTCTCAGTTCATTTGTGAAGTAGATGCATTCTGGGAACTGGATGCAAATTTTCGAATTCCTCCGACTCTTCATTACAGCAAAGCTCATCAAACAGCTCAGTTTGAAGCAGGTGTAGGCCCTCCCCTAAGGGAATGCATCCACTTGTTGTGATCAAGAGGGATAATGTAGGACTACATAATCCTTCAGGAGAAGAACATTTTAGCTTCCTGGAGAGAAACTAGTGAGGATGTAGTTTAAAGAGAAAATTGTGCAAGTTGGGAATAGTTATATGTCTATTTGGACCTGAAGGGGTGCCACATACTGTATGTAGCAATATTTTAATGTTGAAAGCAGGAAGGTTGTCAAAGTCACTTATTTTCTCAAGTCCAACAGACCACATGCAGCTTTTAGCACAGCAGTGCCCTCTTCTATTTATTTATTTTTTTCTTGTTTATGTCAGCCAGCAGAATGCCCCGGATTCCCAAAAGGGCTGTTTTTGGAAGCAATACATTTCAGCAGTGTATCTAAGATCAGTGACCCTTATAATGTACTTCCCAAACCTTATGTGCGTGAAAATGTAAATATTGCTATGATAACATGCTTCAGAGATGTAACTATACAATATAATATACTAATATTTTGGTATCTCAAATCTAATGTAAGTTGGAGTTTGTTGCTACTCAATAGTTTACACATTTAAAAATCTAAAATATAAACTTCTTAACCATTTGATTCACAAATGATAATTAATTCAGAACTGAAACAACAATAGTTTTGCTCAGAAAGAATAGTTTACCCAAAAAATAACATTTGCTAGATATTTGCTCATCCTTAGGCCATCCAAGATGCCACATAGATATGTTTGTCTTCGTCAGAACAGATTTGGAGAAATTTAGCATTGCATCAGTTGCTCACCAATGCATCCTCTGCAGTGAATGGGTGCCGTCAGAGAGTCCAAACAGCTGATAAAAACACCAAAATATGACTCCAGTCCATCAATTTATGTTCTCTAAAGTGAAAATCTGTGTTCATAGGAAACAAATCCATCATCGAGGTGTTTAAACTTTAAACAATCACTTTTTTTTTCTTTTGGTTAAAAACGTCTTTGTGAGTTTATTCAATTTAAAAAGTAACTGGTATAGTGTTTCTAAAATGCAAGTTACTTCAAATAAATTGTGGTATTGTTTAATTATAATACTATTTTTCTAATTAAACATCAAGTTTAGCTTGGGCATATAAAGTTGAGCAACATTGACAGCAAGGGGAGTACAATGGTCAATTCAAATTGGATGTAAAATCGTGATTGATTTGTGCTCATACAAACTACATCAAGTGGAAAGGACAGTCTGAGTAATAAATTGATGTTGATACGGTCCTGGCTCTGGACAACAAAATGCCACTGGTTTGTGAGTCAGTGGTTCTTGATGGCATTGATCTCCCAGCGTATCCTTTTGTTCTCTCAGGTAATAAAGCTGCACATTGATTTATTGGCAGCACACAGCTACCTTTTGCCTACCTCCTGCTCACTGCAGTATCTGGCCCTCCAGAAACCTACAGTGAAGCCCAAGATAAAGTTAGTGTCAAGTTAGCAATGCATCTTCAGTGTGAATCACAAGAACATTACAATGTTTACATTGAGGAGATCAAAGAGGCAACACGGCCACTATTGATCAAGCGTTGGCGCACTGCCTCGGAGTGCTTAGTGAATAAAGGGCTAACCTGCTTTGCTCTTTCTTTAATCTCTGTCTGTGCTGGTGAGTTTTCCATCTTCATCGGAGGAGCTGCACATGCAGTAAATATAATGCAATGCTAAGGTTTTGTTTTTTTCCCCCTTTCTTTTTTTCACAGCTCTTTCCGTACAATTACAGCAGAATGATAAATTGTTTGTCAGGCTGCAAGACAGATTGCCTATGTAATGTTTAGCCATTTCTTATTGTCATATTTGTCATTACAACAGCGTGTCAACTCATTTCAGCACAACTGACAAGCTCTCATTTTACTGGCTCTCTGTGTAGCGCGCAGGTGATTTGTGTATGCATTCTGGCAGTAACTGCTCCCTTGGTCATTTGTGTTCGCAGAGTAATTGCTACAGCGTGGGGTGTTTCACATGTGAAAATGTTGCAGTAGCTGCAATGCGGGTAGATACTCCAAGAAGACATAAAAGTAGTAATCGTCCCTCTAAGAAGCTTCTTTTCTAGCGAAGCACAAATGGAGAGATTTTTTGGATTTGAAAGGTGTCTCTAATATCTTATTATGTGCAACTTTTCTTCAAACGTGTACAATTTCCTTTGGCATAAAATCCTTTGACCTTTACATTATGCAATTTGTGTAAATCGCAGATTTTCTCCAGATGTAAAACAGCCTTGTTGAAAATATGCCTTGAAAGAGAAAACCAGCCTGGGAAAGCATCGTCCTTTCACTTGCAATTCACAGTTTCAATGTTAAAATCTCTCTGATGAAAACACAGTCACACTTTATTTTAAGATCCAATTCTCGCCATTGCCAATCCATTAACTATGACTTCTGCCTAAATAAACTCCTAATTTGCTGCATATTAATAGCTAGTAAGGTAGTTGTTAAGTTCAGGTATAGGGTAGGATTAGGGATGTAGAATATGGTCATGCAGAATATGTGCTTTATAAATAGTAATAAACAGCCAATATGTTAATAATATGCAGGCTAATAAATGCAGGATAATAGTGAAAATATTGTTCCCTATACTAAAGTGTTACACGAAAAAACTCCTAGTCATTGCTGGCACAAATCTTTACTTTGTCTTAGAATGTGATGAATATATTGTTTACAGTTAATATTCAAGCATAAAATGCTTATTATACTACAAATACAATTTGTAAGCTTTGAAAGATAAGGTAAGTGAGTTAGGTATGGCTCATTTTATTTATTGTGCTAGTTCTAGATAAAAGGTGCAAACACAGATTATGAAGAGGCTACTGACACTTTTTTGTTGGCATTAACACAATCTGTCATCATGTGTTGATTCTAAACAATTAGCATTCACACTTAATCTTAAATCTTACGTAATGTACTGCAATGCAAGAAAAAATGGATAAATAAATGAACTAGGAAAAAAGATCATTTCTGACAAGCATGAACAGCAAAAGAATATGCATTATATACTCAGGGTGCACAAAATAATTAAAGAAAAACTGTATAATGTGTATTCACAAAGGCACACTGGATTCCACAATCTTTGTCCCATTTTGGCATCACTGTTACATTCCAGTGTAAGGCTCATTTGTAATCATAAACGTTTTATGGTTCAGAAAAACAGCTTTTTTTCTAACGTAACAATGTGTGTGGTTAAAATAAACCAATGTTTATAAAACAAATAAATAAATAAATAAAAATGAAAACATGACGAGACAAGTAAAACCCTGAATTCCAAATACTGAAAATAAACAATGTTTAGATTAATCCAGAATATCAATAGAAAATAATCAGCTCAAAACATTGCATATATGTGGCTCCATTCAAAATGTCTCTATATTATATTCACAGATGCCTTTACATAGAGAGAGAGAGTGTGAGAGAGAGAGGGGGGGGGTGTTAATGTAGTTCAGAATGATCATTCATACAGGAGACACATGTACTGTAATATCAGCATAGAAATATGAGTAAATCATAATACCCCAATCCAATTTACTGATAATGTACGGGACTTTGTAGTGGTTTTAGTAATAAAAAAATATAAAATAAAATACAAAAACACTCTCTTCCAATGAGATGTGAATAAAAATAAATTAACATGAACCTAACAAGCATATAATATAATTATGTCAAAAAAAATCTGTTTCATTATTATTTCATCAAGTCTTATATCATGTTCAATTTATTTAATTCTTCATTAAGTGCACTCTGTTGCAAATATAAAATGTGTTTCATTTTCCAATAAACTAATCTGTCGCATAGCAAGAAAAATATGCTGATAAATAATGCAACCATTACTCCATTACAACAATGATTTTTTTAATAACAGTTTATCTACAAAATTGACTGACATCACTGTATTCTTTCCAAGGAAAGTGCACTGTCACTGAAGCAAAAAAAAAAAAAAAGAAAAAAACATATAAAATTACAAACAAACACTCCATATATTTTTAAAATCTCTTCTCTGAACTCAGTGTACTATACAATAAAAATGAGTCTTTTTTTGAGCAAGATGATCTACTAGTGAAAGTAAAGTCACAAAAGAAGCTGTCACCAGTGTCCAAAAGTGTTTCTATCACGGAAAGTCAGCTTTGACTTTAACAGTCTACTCTGCATTTTTACAGTTGTTCTATTGCTGTCTGGTGTGATGCTTTAGCCGTTAGCTACAGAGTTTAGTGGTCTCATAATCCAGAGAATTTGGGAGACGAGCATTGAAGGACTGGAGCGAGGCATGAATGCGCACCACCTCATTAGCCGTCAGTTTGAGACGGTGGCGTAATAAGCAGGCGAACAGATCCAGAGGTTGCTGGCCCGGTGGAGAGAGTCGGTTGACCCGGTCTCGGATCTCCAGCAGCTGGAGCAAGGCCGAGTCCTGCGAGCCCTGCGTGTATGGGTAGTCCAGCTGCAGGATCAAGTCCCGGATTGCTTCCGGGTCGAAATGCATACTGTAACCAAACACTTGAATGCTGTTGATCTTCATATACCCCAGATTTCTAGTAGGGTCAGCCATTTCCAAAGGTTCCAGGTAAACAGTGTCATTAGCCCCTGTGCCTGGAGTTTTGATGCGGCTCCTCAGGTAAATGTGGATGGTCTCAAAGAAGGTCTTCCACTTGTTGCCCAAAGTCAAGGTCCAGTTAAAGCATTCTAGTGGAAGGTCCAGCTTAGCAGACTTCCAGTCTGGGAAATTGTTCTCGTTCACAGGAATTAACCAGCTTTCTGAGTGGCTCCCTCCAAAGGGATTGATGAAGAGCGTCAGCGCCGGTTCCAGAGTGCTGTTTTTCGTAAGGCAAATTTGAAGGGAGATGCCTAAGAGCATATGGACCAGGTTGGATTTGTATTTGTTACTCTTTAGCGTAAGCAGCATCCTCTTTCTCCATGAAGGATCGAACCAGCTATTCAGCCTCATGTCGTTGCTGATGAAGATAGCATGGACCTCCAAACGTCGATCGGCTCTCTGTAGAAGGTAGCGTAGCTCCAGATCTTGAAGATCAGTCTCAAAGCCCAGGTAGTTCTCTGTGGAATCTGCCACCATCGGTCGACAGGTCCCTTGACTTAACATGTAGCCGACGTTGCAACTGCCACAGCGAGTATTGTTGTCACTAGCACAAGCGGTGCAGGCGGCCCTTTCACCCACAGAGCATGGTGTCGGTACCTGGCAGGAACTGTGGTCATATGCACAAATGCAAGTGTGAAGTTCTTCTGAGAAGGATCCTAGCTGGTTGTTCTCTGAGCAGTATAATAAAGACTGGAAGTAGTTCAGCCAATACGACTGTGGCCTAAGATAAGATAAACATCAATATCAGTTAGTCTGACTAAACAACGATTGTTGAGATTAAACTGTCATGTATCCAAAGCCAGTACAGCGGCAGATGGCAAGATTAAAACTAGCATAAACATAATTCTGTTCCACAAAAAGTCTTCTAAAAAAGTACAGACCTATATTATTCCCTTCTTCTGTTTAGAATACGGAAAAAAAAAACTGTTACTTAACATCTCTCTCTAACAGCAATTTCTTCATGATTTATTTTCGCAAACCTATAAATATTCTGATATTGTAGGATATTTTAAATTATAAACTTAAAGTAACACTGCTCTCAACTGCTGGTTCTCAACTGGTGGGCTGTGCCACCAAAATGGGTTGCAGGTCTTTTATGACACATTATGAAAATAGGGCTGCAAAAATAATATGCTAATATCTTTTCTGATTAATATGGACTATGTAACATGTTATCGTCCATACATAATGTGCTCACATTTACAAATGTATTATTCATTTATTTATGTATTCATCTCTTTTATGTTTCTTCTACATTAATTTAGGTATTCATTGTGTGAATCAGACACTTATGATTTATTAATTTTAATGATAGGTATGATCTGTGATTTTTATTGAATTAATAAAAGGTTTTTTTATATATATATATATATATATATATATATTAGGGCCGGGACTTTAACGCGTTAATTGAGATTAATTAATTACACAAAAAATAACGCGCTAACTAAGATGAATTAATTACAGAAAAAAAAAAATTCCCGCATTTTTTATAACTTATTTTTGCACCGCGGAATGTTTCTCACTGGATTTGTTTAGGCTGACCGATTATACTGAAGCACCAACTAGCGTTCGCTTCGCATATCACTACTGTCTATGATATCACTGCAGCACATCGAGCCTCAAGTATCACCTCAACGCAAAACATATAGCAGCTAGCGTGGACTTTACACTTTATGTTGAACTATATATTATTTTGTTGGTGCAACAGTTTATGTTGAACTCTTTATTGTTTTGGCCAAGGTTATTGAGAGTTGGACTTAGTATGTTATGGCCTCTGAAGCAACAGAGAGATGTTTTCTAATAGTCTGTGTTTCGAATGTTCTGAATGTAATTGACAGTATTGTGTTTTACTTAAAAAAACACTTTACAGAAGGTTCCAGCACCTATAAGCTTCCTGAATTTCTGAAATGTACTATTTCTAAATTGTTTCTAAATATGCTATTGCTACACTTCATGGCAAAAATTGCACTGGTCTGCTAGACTTGGTTGAACAAAAATAAACAATATTTTGTTGCTTAAGCTTATGTATTCAGTCATTATTCAATGGTATACTATAAATCCATGTGAAAAAAAATTACTTCTCACTGTTCTCAGGTCAAATATTTATATGCGATTAAAATGCGATTCATTTTGATTAATTAATTACAAAGCCTCTAATTAATTAGATTATTTTTTTTTAATCGAGTCCCGGCCCTAATATATATATATATATATATATATATTAAACATATAATTGTCTATAGTTAGGAAAACAAAGGATGCCGACATAGACAGGCTGCTCTCAAACTTCCATACCATGAAGAAAACCATGCACTGTAGAAGGAAATATGATCCAGATACAATTTTACTTACACACTATTTAAAAATGTTTTATTTTAAGGGCATTTTTATTTACTTTTGTACAATACATTTTTCGGATGTAATAATATTATCAATATTCTCTTAATGTTGAACTCCTTAAGTGCATCGGCTAGAATAGTTTAACTTTAAAACTTCTTAATTTGTCTTTTTTGTTTAAATATTGCAATAAATATTGTATAGTGGACTTCATACCGCAATAATATTATATTGTGAGATTTTGATATCGTTACATCCCTAATAAACGGTGTTAGTAGTAGCCAATGTAAAATCTAGGGCCCGGAGCAAAACTAACTGAGAAGCACTATACAGACTTTAGTCTTATTGATTGTGTGTAAACACAAAGTTGTCTCCCAGGAGACAAGAGCACTAGTGCTCCCTTTCACTCTGAAGCACGCTGACAAACATTCCTCTCGGCAGCCCGTGGAGTCTGAAATGCAGGCCACTCATGAACACAAGTAATAATGATGATAAACATTATGTGAAGAGTTTCCTCTCTGGATACAGTAATTGGGGGCATTATTCCATTTCGGAATTAAGTATCAGTGTATTTATCACCACAACAACGAGGAGATAATGAGTCTGTTGTGCTCACCTTTCACGCGGTAAGTTGATGTGGGGCTGCTTTTGGCACCTCTTGCTGAGGCTGAAGAGCTTGTAAACCACTCGCTGGGCTCGCTTGAAGAGACCTTTCATGCTGCTTTCCAGCTGCTCATAGCGCCGCTGAAATACACCATCCAGCGACCACAAATGTTGGATCATAGAGGAGTTGAGGAAGAAATTCTGCGGCAGTCTCATCAGAAATGTTTTGAACTCATCTGTTGATGAAAGAGTACGTTCTCTCAGATATAGCAGTGTTGTCATGTAATCTTGATTGAATGCATTGCCTTTATTCTACACTCTCCTTGACAATAAGAAGGATCATTTCAGTGAAGAGACATTTTTCAAACGGTTCCTACAAAGCATTTCATTTTAGCTGATAGGGCAGAACACCGAATGCCTTTGATGCTCCTATCAGAAGGACACATTTACGATACCTGAGAAAGTATGTATATCTTGCACTTCCTGATAGCTCTAATAACATAAACTTTTAAAGTAATTGACCTCAGGGATATTTTGGGAAGAAGGGAAAAGGATGACAGTGTGGAAGAAAAAAAAAACATCCATGCGTTTTCATTTTGCTCAAGCATTAATGGTCACTGTGGGGTGACCTCGACAGGCAGTAATACAGCACCTAAACATTACGCTAAGTGTTCTCATTCATATGCTTGATGAAAGATGCTGGATGGGCAATAAAGCATTTTATGGGCGATTAATTCTACTCAACATAGTGTAAGGAAATATTTTGAGCAGGATATTTTTTTCTAATCCCACACTGTCTCTGAAGGACATTATGTGGGGAATGTCAGGATTCACAGAAAGTTCATATTTATTCAGACCGGTGATCAGTGTGAAATATAGAGAAATTATACCAGATAAGACACCACAGGTCTAACTAGGTTTAACTAATAGTTATTGCAATAGTTCCCTAGTTGATTATTCACAGTACATTCATTAATATACATTTTTGTGTATTACACATTTTCAGAAATGTTACATTAAAATATGCAATGTTACATTAAAATATGCAATGATGCATTATCTAATTAAATATAGACTAATTTGTATTAGGTACCAGGTTCAACATTTTTTTTTTGTTTAACATTATTAAAGGTCCTTACACAGGGGATTTTGGATATCCTTATTTATCACTACATTTTCACTGTGTTTATAGGAATAAAATGTTAATAAATAACGTGAATGATATATTGAATTCAGTCTCCTACCTGAATCTTCAAATTCCTTGTATGTAAGAGCCCATGATTCAGAGATTCGCAAAAGGCTTTCCTCCATGGCCTGAATATCCATGTAGGGACAGTTGCACTCTGGGAACTTGGGGTCACACTTGCACCAGCAGTCATTGTCTCGACAGACAAAAGTTCCCTCTCCATTGCAGGCAATGTAACTAAGAGCTGCTTGGACGAAAGTGTCTCTGAGATAATCTGGCAAAATGACCTGCAAGCCTTCAGTTAGAGAGAAAAGAAAGATTGTTATAAGAATACTGGGTCCTTGGTTATCAAGTGATGTGATAAAGAGAGTCATGTGGTCACAAAGCACGCACATACTTGGTGGACATGCGGTGCCTGCAGTTATCATATTTTCTGTTTAGTAATTGAAAACGTAGTGCATGCTAAAACTTCTTAAGTGCTTTTGCCGTTACAATGATTAGGACCCTTTTTCAAAACCTAGTGAGTATGAATACTCTGCACAATAATCAATAAACTATATATATATATATATATATATATATATATATATATATATATATATATATATATAAATCCGCATATTAGAATGATTCCTGAAGCATCATGTGACACTGAAGACTAGTGTAATGGCTGCTGAAAATTTAGCTTTGCCATCAAAGGAATACATTATATATATTACAATATATTAAATTAGAAAACAGTTATTTAATTATATTTCACAATATTACTGTTTTTAAGATATGTTTTTTTTTTAATAACTACATATAAATTAATACAAATATGAAAAAAATAAAAAATAAATCTCAAGCAAAGCTTACATTTCAGTATTGGATAGATAATTTTATAATCAGGGGTGCACATAAGTGGTCCGCAGGTCCACATGCGTGACCAAAATAAAAAAATATAATAAGTTTTGACAATTGAGTACCGACATGGTTGACAGCTGTTAATGCATAACGTCCCTAGGTTACGTATGTAACCCTAGTTTCTCCAGGGAACGAGACGCTGCGTTGAGCGCTTTTGGGGAACACCTTTGGCAAGAACAACTCTGAATATCGTGTGCAATCAGTTCAATAGAAGAGCATGACGTCACAGACGGGGTGACGTAGAGACCAGGAAGCTATAAAGGCACGTGCCACACAGCTGGCTTCAGCTTCGAGTAGGGAAGCAAGCGCAGGCAGGGGTGCCGAGAGTATGGCTCGGCGACGCAGCGTCTCGTTCCCTCGAGGAACTAGGGTTACAAACGTAACCTAGGGACGTTCCTCTTCGGGAACTCGAGCTGCGTCGAGTGCTTTTGGGGAACGATGTGCCAACGCTGCCAGACTACCAAACCCCTGCCTAGTGTGTATCCGAAGAGCACAGCTTAGGGCAAGAGGACAGAAGAGCCAGGAGCAGCTCGCATATCGAGATTGTATAATCTGGTGAATGTAGAGGGCGTGGACCACCCCGCAGCGTTGCAGATGTCCAAGAGGGACACACCTGCTAAAAAGGCCTTAGAGGCAGCCATACTCCGCGTAGAGTGAGCCTTGGCTCCCAAAGAAAGGGGAAGACCAGAGGACTCATAAGAGACGTTGATACCCTCGACTATCCAACGACTAAGGGTCTGCTTAGAGGCAGGAGAACCCTTTTTAGGAGGACCATAGCACACAAGCAATTGGTCAGACTTTCTTCACAGGGCAGCTCTGTGGATGTATGCGTCCAATGCTCGCACTTGACACATACAGTTTAGACTTTCCTGGTCTGGCTCCGGAAAGGGAGGAGGACAGAATGCCTGCAGTACGACAGGTTGTGGTGTGACAGAGGGAACCTTCGGAACGCAACCCGCTCCAGGGTATAAAAATGCTTTGGCCATACCAGGGGCAAAGTCTAGATAGTTAGGGGCCACCGAGAGGGCCTGAAGATCTCCTACTCTCTTCAGAGAGGTAATAGACAATAATAGGGCAGTCTTAAGTGTCAGATGTCTGTCTGAGATTTCTTGAATTGGCTCGAATGGAGCTTTGCAGAGAGCCTCTAACACCACAACCAAATCCCACGGGGGAATATGGGACCGTACTGGAGGTCTCAGCCTCAGTGCACCTCGGAGGAAACGTTTAACTCGGGGGTGTCTACCCAGTGACTGATCGCTTAAAGGGACGTGGTAAGCAGCTATGGCCGCCACGTACACCTTTAAGGTGGAGTGGGTTAACCCAGCAGAGAGCCTAGCTTGTAAAAACTCCAGAACTGTACCAACTGGGCAGTTAACAGGGTCAAGATGGCGATCTCTGCACCATGAAGTGAAGAGTTTCCACTTCAGGGCGTACAGTTTCCTCGTGGAGGGAGCTCTGGATTGGAGTAGGGTCTCAACAACCTCGGTTGAGAGACCAGCTGCTAACAGATGTGCCCCCTCAGGGGCCACACCCACAGATTCCACAACTCTGGGCGAGGGTGAATTATTTTGCCCTGCGCCTGAGAGAGTAGATCTGTCCTGATCGGAATCTGCCATGGAGAGCCGTCGAGGAGAGAAATCAGATCTGCGAACCATACTTGGCCCGGCCAGAACGGGGCTCCTAACAACAGACGGACCCGTCCCGGCGTACTCTTGCCAGAACTCCCGAGAGCAGAGCGATGGGGGGAAAGGCATACAGACGAAGCCTCGGCCAAGTCTGTGCCATGCCATCTAGTCCCAGTGGAGCTGGGTGAACTAGAGAGAACCAGAGGGGACATTGCGATGCCTCTCGAGTCGCAAAGAGGTCCACCTGAGCTTTGCCAAATATTTTCAATATCTGCTTCACCACCTCGGGGTGAAGCATCCATTCCCCGGGCCTCGGCCTCGACAGCATGTCTGCTCCCACATTCAATCTCCCAGGAATATACACTGCTCTTAGCGAGAGGAGTTTGCCCTGAGACCACAGGAGGATCTGGTACACCAGCTTGTACAAGGGGCGTGAACGCAGACCCCCCTGGTGATTGATATAAGAGACTACCGCTGTGTTGTCGGTGCGCACTAACACATGACAGCCTCTCAGGTCTGGGAGGAAATATTTTAAAGCTTGATATACTGCTAGCATTTCTAGACAATTTATGTGCCATGTCAGATGGCGACCGCTCCACAGACCGCGGGCAGGGTGGCCACTCATGACCGCACCCCAACCGGTGAGGGACACATCTGTTGCTAGCGTTACACGGCGACCAAGAGCTCCCGACACCGGGCCCTGATTCAAGAACCAAGGTTTCTTCCATATGTCTAAGGCACGAAGGCATCGCTGCGTGACCTGAATAGCTCGGAAAGGATTTCCCCTCAGGGAAAACCCCTTGGTCTTGAGCCACCACTGAAGGGGCCTCATGTGCAGGAGACCAAAAGGTATCATGTTGAACGCAGCTGCCATGAGCCCTAACAGTCTTTGAAACTGCTTCACAGTGAGTGACTGGCCTTCTCTGACTCTCTTGACTGATGTGAGGATCGACTCGATCCGAGCAGGAGACATACGTGCCTGCATTGTGGTCGAATCCCATACTACACCTAGATAGGTGGTTCTCTGAACTGGAGAAAGTACACTCTTCTTGGCATTCAGTCTCAAACCCAGCTCCCCTATATGGGCGAGAACGACACCTCGATGTCGAACCGCCATCTGCTCTGACTGAGCTAGAATCAACCAATCGTCGATATAATTTAGAATGCGGATACCTTGCATACGGAGGGGTACCAGAGCCGCATCTACACATTTCGTGAACGTGCGGGGTGAGAGTGCAAGGCCAAAGGGAAGTACTCGATATTGATAAGCTTTGCCCCCGAAAGCGAACCTCAGAAACTTCCTGTGTTGTGGAAGGATGGATATGTGGAAGTATGCATCTTTGAGATCTATTGTGACAAACCAGTCCTCGGATCTGATTTGAGCTACAAGCTGTTTGACAGTAAGCATTTTGAACTTCAGTGACATAACTGAGAGGTTTAACTGACGTAGGTCTAAGATCGGACGCAACCCCCCATCCTCCTTTGGAACTATGAAATACCGGCTGTAGAACGCGGATTCCCTGTCTAGAGGAGGGACCACCTCGATGGCCTCCTTCCTTAATAGGGTATTCACTTCTTGTTCCATAACCAGAGCCTGCTGGGGGCCGACGACTGTCGGTGTAACCCCATTGAATCTCGGCGGTGGACGGCCGAATTGAATAGCATAGCCTCTTTCTACTGTGTGCAGGACCCATTGAGATACATTTGGCAGTAGTTTCCACGCTGCTCGATAATGTACTCTCGAGACTGATCTCTGGTGTAATAGGCCCCCGAAGGGGAGGCGAGCTTCCCAGCTCTGCTACGCTCACGGGTGGAAATAACTGGGAGGGACGCTCGCGGGAGACCGCTGCGCCCTGAAACACTGGCAGGGTTGGCAGACCGGCCTCCAGAGGGCACCGGGGAGAGACGGGCACCGTATAATGAGGTGGACACCGCTCTGACCCCGTAGGGGCTACCTTCGAGGTCACTGGAGTACTGGCGTCAGGACCTCTTTGTCGAGGACTTCCTAGCTTCGATAACTGTACAAAGATCAGATTTAATTCTAGGAGCCCCCGACTCAGAGCGTGGCAACGCTCTGCTTTTGAGCCTTGCGGTATGAGGAGCCTGCTAGTGGTGTGAGTATCTCCCGTCCAGATAACCCACAAGAGCGACGAGGGAGGAAACTCTGGAACGCCGCCGCCTGCTTACGGGCCTCATAGAACCTGTCGACGACAGTATTGACTGTTTTGCCGAACAGGCCCGAGGCTTGGAGCGGGGCGTCCAGGAGGCAGAACCTATCACGGTCTTTAATTTGGGACAGGTTTAGCCACAAATGCCTCTCCGCGGCCACCAAGGCTGCCATAGATCGCCCAATCGCGCGAGCGGTCTCTTTGGTGGCGCGGAGGGAGAGATCAGCGGTCCGTCTAAGCTCTGCAATATCATCGGACTTGATCCCCTCTCCCTCGTCTACATCTCTCAGCAGGTCGGCCTGATATGCTTGAAGGACAGCCATGGTGTGAAGGCACGCCCCCGCCTGACCTGCTGCCAAATAGCCCTTGCCCACTAACGCTGATGTTGTTCTAAGTGCTTTGGTGGGCAAGGCCGGAGCCTTCAGAGACGATGCCGAACCGGGTGACAGATAGCCCGTAAGCGTCTGTTCGACCCGTGGCATCGCTCTGTACCCACGCTCATCGAGCCCTGTCACATTCCCATAATACTGCGAATCAGGGCCGAAGAGACGGGTGGAATATGGGTGTTTCCACGACCTCGCTATTTCATCGTGGAGGTCGGGAAAAAAGGGAAGGCTCCGGGCTGGAGGTGGTTGTCTGGGCCTGAGATATCGCTCATCGAGTTCACTTCTCTGCGGTTCATGTTTTTTCTCTGGGGGCCAGTCTATCTTTAACTTCTCGACTGCGTGAGTAACCACCTCCAGCAGCTCCTCATACTGGGGCGAAAAGGGTGGCAAATCCCTACCAACTGTCTCCACATCCACCTCATCAGACGAAGAGAGGTGGAGTGTCGACCCCTTGCCCTGGGGGGAAGAAACTGACGAGCGTGCTTCCGATCCCAGGGTTTGGGCGCCGGATCTAGCAGATGAGGAAGTAGATAAGGACTGGCCGTCTCCATTCCCTCTGCCAGATCCACCTGTGAACCCCACGAGTGCAGCAGCCGCTCTGCCTCAGCAGAAGCGGAGCCGGAGCCGCGGGGAACGCTGGCGAAGGCTCCCTCCATGAAGAGCGCCCTCCGGGATCGAAGCGTCCACATTGGCAATCCCTCGAGAGCCGACTCAGCGTGCTTCGACCCCAGGCAAACCACGCATAAATCATGTGTGTCTCCAGCCGTGATGTAGCGCTGGCATGGAGGAACACACAGTTTATAGCGCGATTTGTTTTCGCCCTTCAAATGTCTGGTCTTCACTTTAGACTTAGGCATCTTAGTCTAATGATCTACTGATTGCACACGATATTCAGAGTTGTTCTTGCCAAAGGCGTTCCCCAAAAGCGCTCGACGCAGCTCGAGTTCCCAAAGAGGAACTACCATTTTACATCGACAAACTGCACTGTATAAGATTTCAATTATTATACATAACTATATTAATATAACTATTTAATCTGAAAATATAAATCTTTAGCGCTAAATCCAGAAGCACGTATACTTGGCGGCAACCTGCCAAAATAAAAAGCCTGATGATTTTAAGTTAGAAAATTATGAAAATGCTTTTATTTACTTTTTTAAAGACGCTTTTATCCAAGGCGACTTACCATTGGGGAATATATAAAGCGATTCTACTTAAAAAGGCAAACAAAGAAAGTAGTAGTAAATATTAGCATTTTTATTTTTAATTTTACAATAAAATAATTTAAAGGGTCACGCTATATGCAGTGTGAGGACCAAACCAAATATCCAGGTTCTCTTATGAGAACCAGGTTAAAAAAATTATGTGCACATCTGTTTTTACTATACTACATTTTACTTAAATCATCTGCCATCTTAGATTTAAGTTTTCACTTCTCCAGTCATCTTTAGAAGTCACATAATTAAGCTGCCAACCTTTCGGCACAACGTTCATGTCACGAACATGACTATAAAACCCTAAAATGCTTTTTTAAGCAGAGCTCTCTAGCTTTTGGAAAAAAGCCTTTTGTGGAAAAAAAAGACCATCACATTATCAAAACTTGACATATTAGATTTCAACAAAATGTTATACCTTGCAAATGGACTTTGTTCTCAGGACTCTGAACCAGCACAGAACTGACAGAATCAAGGTTGTCATAGTTACTGCAGCCGAGAGGGCCAGTCCTTGTTTCAGTTACCTGGGAAACAAAATTCAGACCACACAATTATCAGTTTCACCGTACGGTTACTATACCATGGTATTTTACATGAAAAACAGTGTGTAATGAACTCCTTTCTATTGTTTTGCTTGTTAAAAGGGATAATAAGGAGCCTGGCTGTGAACAGATGCATTCGAAGAACTTCCTGTGCTTGGTGAGTCACTTGTCCCAGACATGGTGCTAATGCGCATGCAGTGGTGGTCCTCTCACAGATAATCACTTACTGTTCTTCTCATCTTATTTAGAGAGCTGAGCAGGCTGTTGCACAATGTTTTATTCCCCCGCTACATTATGAAATGTATTTAATTGATTAGCTTCCTTATTCAGAGATTCCTTCACACCCACAAGGAAAACAGAAGTCCATTTCTCTCTACAATGCAAAATGTTATCTAACCTTAGCGGATGGTACTTAATGGTGGTCAGACTGTGTAGCCGTATTGATTTAGGCATCTCAATTGACCTTTACTGCAAGTTAGCACCACTATCCGTATTTGCAATAAGAGATCACACTCGATTTTTTCCTCTCTTTTCTAGTCATCCTTCTCTCTTCATGACATGGAGAAGCACGCATAATTGATTCACACTTTTCTCTCTTATGGTGCCAGTGAACCTTCATCAATTCAGTGATCTCTTTCGATTCGGCCTGTCAGACATTATCTTTTCCAGGCTGACAGTTAGATAAGGTAAGACAAGGTTGTCTTCTGCCACTCCATCAAAAACTCACTGAAGAAGAGCCCAAAGTTGGTAACAGGGAACTCTGCAGCATGTAGGTTTGCACTGTATGGGTATTGTTTTTTTTATTTTTTTTATTTTTTTTTTACGATCTTGACTTTTAATGTTGCATAGAGTTACCATTTTACATATTTCTACAAAAATACACTACAGTTTATTTTATTTTATTTTTTTATGCTGGATAAAATCATTTTATTCAGTAGGGACACATTACTAAATTGGTTATTTAAACTGAAATAAATGCTGTTCTTTTAAGCTTTTCTATTTTCTATCCTGAAAAAAGAAGGCATCATGGTTTCCACAAAATTATTAAATAATGTGGCTGTCTTTTTAAATGTGATAATAATAAGAAATGTTTGTTGAGCACCAGATCTGCATATTAGAAGGATTCCTGAAGGATCAGGTAAAACTAAAGACTGGAATATTGGCTGCTGAAAATTCAGCTTTGCATTCACAGGAATAAACAACATTTTGAAATGTAGTAAAGTGTTATTTTAAATTGTACTATTATTTCATAATATTACTGTTTTTTATTTTATTTTTGTCTTGGTGAGCATCGTAATTTTATAAACCTACAACTTTCAGACAGCATGGTTTTGTTTTGTTTTTCTCCATAAGATGCAGTTTTAAGCAAGAAAATAAATAAATAAGCAAGCAAGCAAATGTGAGGAAAGAGATACATAGACAACTAGTCTTCCATCCTGACCCATCCGTAGTTACTACAGAACATATGGCCTGAATCCCTGGCTTGAGCAAAAGCTTGAACTGCAATAACACACAAAGCTTAGCTCAGCAGCAACTGATTTTTTTATAACGACTATATCTGATGCAATCAGATGATACATCTATATGCTTTATTATTTAATGCACCATATGATGTGCCATATGGTAAAGGGCTAATGATTGATGAACAAGTGGAGCATGATATTAGATTTCCTTTACAGAAAACAGCTGTTATTCAAAGCAAATACTTTGCATGTCACAAAATACCTTGTAATGGCAAATTATAGGCCACCTGGACTTGCGTGATCCTCTGCTGTTCAGGCTTAATGTAAACCATCAACAGTCTGCTGCTGATTCCCACTCTGCATAGTGAGCAGCTATTATGGATCAGTCCAATCTCTCAATTATAGCCAGAAAACAATATTCTGTGTGGAGATATAGCCACCAAGTTTGGCTGATAGAAAGCTTTTCTCCAATTTCACAGCTGGACAAATACCACAGCTTCAGCATTTCTTTTTGAAAGCACCACTAGACAAAACTAAATATCCAGATTTTCCATGGATGGTCTCACACAGCCAGAGTTTTGACCTGTGGTAAAATTTGGTTTGGTTATGAACAGCTCACTAAAACAGAAATAGACCACCTAACTGAATGACCAATATGCTGTTCACACAAACAGAAACAGACCAGAAAAATGAATCAAAATAGTGGTGCGGAGTCTTAATGAACTGAACAGAATAGGGCATGTCATCTGAGACCAGCATGGTGAGTTTTGCTTGAAAAATACTACCTTTAACAGAACACAGTCCATTCTCTGCAAAAGAGTTGGCATTCCTTTATGAAAAATAATTTTATTCAAGTGTGTTATTAGTATACTTCTTTTAAACTAAAATAGGAAAGTATACTTTTAGGTTACTTTTTTATGTCCTTCTCAGAAATGGGCTTTAAGTACTCCTCAAAAATATACTTACATTTTTATATTTAAGTATACTTGACTCATACTTACAAAAAGTTTAAATATGTTTGAACTATACTTGTGCTCCTAGAATCTGTGTTTTCATTGTTATATGGTAGAGGGCGCTAGTACACATCTTCTATACAGAACTTAAAAAAATTAAAATTAAAATAAAATGAAGAAGAAAAACAAACAACAGATACTAACACATGTAACTCAATATTCTGACATGAAACAGCAACAAAACTGTAACTTTACAGAATAAAATGTAGATAGATGAAGAGGTAATAATTACTGTCATGCTTTGGGGTATTGATCGACTCAATTTACGTTTTGATTATCATTCTGAATCCAATTCATAGTCATTTTTCAGTTTTTTGTTCAAAATTGTATTTCTTTATTTTTTTTCTGAAACCAGCATTTAACCCACATTAAAGTATTTTAAACAAGAGTGCATGAAGCTAGAAAAAAGTTTTTTACAAACAAAATATATACAAATTAAAACCTAAATAGGGATATAGTAGTTTACTTGAATTATGATATGAAGTTCACTTAAAGAAAGCTTATGAGTATACTTGCAGTATAAAACTACTAAACTAGTAGTTTACTGAAACTATACTTCAAAGTGTACAAAGTATTTAATTAGTAAACTATCAGTATACCTATAAGTTCACTTTTAGTATAATTGCAGTTCGAGCTACAAACATAGAGATAAACTAGTTGTGTACTCAGTTTGCTACTGTTAAACTTAAAGTATACTTAAAATCATACTTTTATATACTATAAAGTTGGCCAATTTAGTCCATAGGACTATTGAAACAGTACACTTACAAGTAAACTACTAAAACACGGATATTTGTATACTTGCTACATGAAGTATACTTGAAAATATACTTGAACTTTACTTAAGTGTACTTAATAAAATAAACTTAAAGTATACTACTTTTTGGTAAGGGTTGTCTGCCTGTGGATACAAATCTGACATGGAGTGTGTTTCCGAAAGGCATTGTGGGTGTAAATTCAATTCTGGCTTGGCTTAGAGCTGATCTGGTATGAAGAAATTGTCAAATCATGAGCAAAATGATCCCCGCCGATTGCAGAATGGCTCGAGTTTTCACGCATTAGACAAACAACCTGAGCAGAACCACAAAGGTGGGATAAAGCTTGACTTTGTAAAGAGCTTCGCTCCAGTGTTTTCCTCTCACAGTCCCAGCACACCACCACACTAATAGGCTTTTCCTATGAAAGGAAATAGCAAAATTTCCCCTCCACGGTGCCCAGTGGGGGGAGCTAGAAACCTCATTCTGTACTCCAGCTCTGTTTAATCTGAAATTCATATGGAGGAACGTTTGCCTCTGTCTGTCCCGTGAAATGTAGACATGGGTCAACGCCCTGTGGAAATGATGCGTGTGTCAGAGGCCCCTGCTGCTTCCGCGATTCATTCTCTTGCGCTGCTGGAGATGTACCGTCCTGCCTGGCAGGCTTCTTCTGTCACTCACAGGCTCTTTTGCTTTTCTCACCAGCTATAGACAAACACAGCCTTGACACCTGAGATCTGCCCTCCCAGCTGTAATAAAACCGTCTAAGCACTGCAGCAGTTGTGTGCCGAGGGAAAGAGCTGTTGTATATAATGGGATGGGGAGGGATCATCAAAGTGTGGACTGGAATATATGTGTCAAACTGTGCGTTGCTGTGACAGAGTAAATGTCTGTTTGGGGGATTTGTACAGCTTTGTGTGACCAGTTTTAATGGCTGTCAGCAAAAGTGTAATAGCTACTTCAAATAGCGCATCGACTCAATCCCTAATTGTGACAAATATGAAGCACAAAGCTTTCTTTGGCTATTTAAATTAGTTTGTGTTGATCTGTGAGGATTAAAGAGACTTTTCAAGGAAAGTAAGGCATGGCATATGGAAAACGTGATATTAAGACATTATGAAGAAAAAAATATGTATAAAAATGGGCTAATTATTAAAGTTATTTTGTTATGCGTTTACTTTTTGATTAGCCCTTTCCTGTTATAGGAGAGATTTTTTCCCCCTTCTTTTTTATTTTATTTAGGAGTTCCCAAATAGTGTTTTCTGTAGTTTTCTTCCATCTAGAGTTGGTCACTGCAGATACAGAATTTCATCATCGTTCTGTATCATAATACAGGAAAAATAGGCAAAAATACACGCATACACAAAATGCAGTAACTAGATTTAATGGAGCTTATGATATGACAATACTATTTGAATTTGAATTGTGAATATATTATTGACAAGTGTCATTTAACAAAACTGAATTTTATGTGACATTTAACATAGTTTTGAATTTCTGAATTTTCCGAACTGAATTTCTACGGATTGAATTTAGAATTTTATGTTCTGAATTTCTTTTTTATATTGACAGCTAAGCTGTTTTTTTAAAAACGGGATATTTGCTGTCTAACAAAGAACAAAAAGCACAAAAAAAAAAAAAAGTGAAAAAAAAGTGAAAAAAAAAAACAAAGTGAAAAAAAAACCTTGCTGTTTGAAAATACATGCCTATAAAAAACGCCATTGAAAAATCAGTTATGTTAAATTTCAAAAGTTAAATAAGTTGAAAAAATCTAATTCAAAATTATGTTAAATGTCACAAAAAATTCAGTTTTGTTAAATGACATGTCGATAATTAAAATTTAAACAATTAAAATTTAAATAGTATTGTCATATTATAAGCTCCGTAGATATTTTGTCGAAACAGAATGACTGAAATTTGCCAAGTGTAACATGTTCCTGGATCAATATTATTGTTCAAAAATATAGACCTAATCCTATCCAGGAACATGTTGCACTCGGTGAAATCACGTTCACCATACTGTATATACAAACCCGATACTGTATACATAAAAATCCGAAAAAAGTTGGGACACTGTACAAATTGTGTGTAAAAAATGAATGGAATAATGTACAGATCTTATATTTTTACATCTTATATATATAACTTATATTTTATTCACAATATCAAAGTGTTACATATCAAAACATATCAAAAGTTGAAAGTGAGACATTTTGAAATGTCATGCCAAATATTGGCTCATTTTGGATTTCATGAGAGCTACACATTCCAAAAAAGTTGGGACAGGTAGCAATAAGAGGCCGGAAAAGTTAAATGTACATATAAGGAACAGCTGGAGGACCAATTTGCAACTTATTGGGTCAATTGGCAACATTATTGGGTTTAAAAAGTGTCTCTGGGCAGAGATGGGCAGAGATGGGCAGAGGATCACCAGTTCCCCAATGGTGCGGCGGAAAATAGCGAAGCAATATCAGAAAGGAGTTTCTCAGAGAAAAAAAAAAAAAAAAAGTATGAAGTTATCATCTTCTACAGTGCATAATATCATCCAAAGATTCAGAGAATCTGGAACAATCTCTGTGCGTAAGGGTCAAGGCCAGATAACTATACTGGATTCCCATGATCTTCAGGCCCATAGACGGCACTGCATCACATACTGTACAGGAATGCTACTGTAATGGAAATCACAACACGGGCTCAGGAATACTTCCAGAAAACATTGTAAGTGAACACAGTCCACTCTTCCATTCGCCATTGCCGGCTAAAACTCTATAAGTCAAAAAAGAAGCCATATCTAAACATGATCCAGAGGTGCAGGTGTTTTCTCTGGGCCAAGGCTAATTTAAAATGGACTGTGTCAAAGTGAAAACTGTTCTGTGGTCAGACGAATCAAAATGTGAAGTTCTTTTTGGAAAACTGGGATGCCGTGTCATCCAGACTAAAGAGGACAAGGACAACCCAAGTTGTTATCAGCGTTCAGTTCAGAAGTCTGCATCTCTGATGGTATGGGGTTGCATGAGTGCATATGGCATGGGCAGCTTACACATCTGGAAAGGCACCATCAATACTGAAAGGTATATCCAAGTTCTAGAACAACATATGCTCCCATCCAGACGTCGTCTCTTTTAGGAAATACCTTGTATTTTCCAACATGACAATGCCAGACCACATACTGCATCAATTACAACACCATGGCTGCATAGAAGGATCCAGGTACTGAAATGGCCAGCCTGCAGTCCAGATCTTTCACCCATAGAAAACATTTGGCACATCATAAAAAGGAAGATGCGACAAAGAAGACCTAAGACAGCTGACCAACTAGAAGCCTGTATTAGACAAGAATGGGACAACTTTTCTATTCCTTAACTTGAGCAACTTGTCTCCTCAGTCCCCAGACGTTTGCAGATTGTTATAAAAAGAAGAGGGAATGCCACACAGTGGTAAACTTGGTCCCAACCTTTTTGAGATGTGTTGATGACATGAAATTCAAAATCCCTTAAAATCCCTTATTTTTTCCTTACAATGATACATTTTCTCAGTTTAAAAATTTGATATGTCATCTATATTGTACTCTGAATACAATTTGAAATTTGAAACTTCCACATCATTGCATTCTGTTTTTATTCACAATTTGTACAGTGTCCCAACTGTTTTGGAATCAGGTTTGTATATATATGTATAAACAGAGGCCATCCTAAGCTTTAGTGTTGCCATACTTACTGCATTTTTCATTTGTTGGGCTGTACAAAAGGCATTAGGCTGTGAAAATGCAAAACATCCAGGTTGTGAAGATACACTGTTTTTGTTGCTGCCTGATACTTTTTGTCAAATCATGAGCAAATGTTGCTTTGATACTTCCCCAAATTAAGCTTTTATATAAATAAACAGCCCCATATTATAATTACACAGCATCATAGGTCATTCATAAATCTCATTTTTGAACATCACGTACAAACAGAGCTACATTTCATTTCTCACAATGAAGAACTTGTCATATTCAGCTGTGAATATGACACCCACTTATACAACACTTTTCATAGCAGGATCATGGCAACAGGGATGGTGAAAAAAAAACAAAAAACATTTTTTTTTTGTGCACTTTGTAATACTGAACATGATTATTCTCGAGGAGTTGAAAGAAGGAAGCTGTGGGCTCTGACTTAACTAATGACATACCTTGATGGCAGTGGAAGCAATCTGAATGTGATGCAGTTTTCGCAGAGTACTCTCCCTGTCTATGAAATAGGAGGCAGCCAGCTGGTGCAGGGCCTCCAGAGTCACAGCCGTGCTGTTACTGGTGTAGTCGCTCGCCTCCGCTTTCTTACTCAACTTCCTCTTGTCCACAAATATGGTTAGAGCCTCCTCTCCTAGTAGAAACAGAACAGACCAAGCTTATTGATGTAGAAATGTTTTACAGTAAGAATTGATCTATTCTATGCTCCTGCAGAATGTATTAAGGATTCTGATGGAAGCTGTAGTTTTATATAAGCTGATTTATAACTACTACAAGGCCAAGCAAAAATACTGGGCAACACTTTAGTATATGGACCAATAGGGACCAAATTTGTCTATTATTAACAGGCAGTTTGGGCAAGTGTGCAGAAATACTTGCGGTGTGTGATTGACAGCGCCGAACAAAATAAAGGGATCGTTCTTAAATCACTCTCTGTAGTTTAATCACAATTTAAATAACAGATTTGTTACATGCTATGCTACTAAGAGAAACAATGTGAAGTTGATCGTTTAGTCACAACGGCTTGATTCGCTGATGCATATACCGTATTAAACGATTTAGAAACTTGAATAATTAGCTACACATCAGAAATCACTGATCACAGATCAGGCATTAATGAACACTGTTACTCACTGTTTGTTCCTGTGCTGTCGAATCCATATTGTAAAAGTCTCTTTGTAAAGCCTGTGCTGACATTGCGACTAAATTAACTGTAAAAAATAAACTGAATTAATTTTCTCCAAATTCTCTGGGCGGGCAAAGCAGAGAAGGGGAGGTAACCTTTTCCCGTATGATGACATATGGGGAAGATTCCAGATCGGCCCATCTGAGCTCTCATTTTCTCAGAAAATGGCAGAGCAGGACACCCAGGGCTCAGTTTACACCTATCGAAATTTCTAGCCACTGGGGGACCATAGACAGGCTAGGGGAACTTATATTAATGTTAAAAAACCTCATAAAGTTAAATTATCATGTCATGGGACCTTTAAAACACTATTAATAAGCAGGCAATAGCAAAAGTCATAGTTAATGTTTCGGTAATAGTGAGAATAGTGTGACCAAATCCAGTTTTTTTTTTTTTTTTTTTTGATTAATCACAATCTTATTTGAACAATCATTTATTAGTACTTTATGTTGATCCTTAAAATCCCAATATACATTTTTTTACCCTAACTATTTTCGGTGGCTGTGTAATGTCATATCAAGTATCACTGTTTCCTGAAACAGTTTTCAGGAATTAAATCTTCAGCATAAGAAATTATATTTTCTCTGAGATAGAAATGTGAGTTCGCAGTCTGTGCTAAATGTAATGAAAAATTTAAACGAACAAATGACTCTTAGTGAATCAAAAACATACAGTTTATCTAGTGTAGCTTTATTCTCAAAACAATTACTTTAATCAGCTGGTTATTTTAATAAATTGTTCCAAAAGATAAGTTAGCATAAAAGACTGACCTTCATAATTTACAGCATTGGGAGATAGTGTTAGCAGAATCAAAATTAAAACTCTAATATTGTTATTTTTTTAAATTATTATTATTATTACTGAATAGACTGCAATCGAACCAAGATATTCAATTGTCAAGCTGAATTTAATCAGGATATGCGTATCCAGCCCTATAAGATAAAGCAGATCAGGGTGACTTTACAGTTAATGCTTATACTGTATATGATCTGTAACACTCTGGCAGTTTGTATTCCAAGCAGATCTGCTGCAAAGCCAAGACTTGCATCTCCATTTTCATGCTCTAACCTTACACAATATTGCTTGTTTTCCAGAGCTGCGAAGGCCACATCAGCTGTGTACAGCCAATACTTTTGCATTACGTGAAGTAACTTGTAAGCACAGACTGCTCTGAGTTTGAGAACTGAGCGAAATAATGTGTGCGGATTTCTGAAATCTAACCCATTCTGGACATGATGCCATCTGTTTACACCTACCTCCCCCTTCCAACCACACAGTGGAAGAAGTAATACATTATGTGGCAAAGCATGTCACAAGTGATTTTGCTTGGCTTGATAGAGTGGAAATTGAGATGTAAATATGCATGAGATCTATCTGTGTTTCTTCTGCATGAAAAACACTAGTTGGTTTTCAAGTTCGCTCACAGTAGGAATTATGACCTTTGTGCAAAACCACCATGAGGATGTTTCACAGGAATATGTTTTTCTACAGTACCTCCTAGTGTAGCTGAGAGTAGAAAATGGGTCCCATATTTCTTGATCAGGTTGTCAGTAATTAGCTGGGCAGTGGGTCTGCGTCCTAGGAGTCGGATGTTTCTTATAAACTCCGGGGTGAGAGGCAAAGGGGAGTTCAGGAAATCCCGTCGCTCTACAGCCAAGTTATTCACTTTCCACCGGCCAAATTCCCTGCATGAGAAAAACATAGACAGTAAACAGGCCTGTCCCTAATGATCTGTTTTCATTAACATTTCTCGACTGTTTTGGACATGATAGAAGGAGGCCTGCAGGGCAACCAGCACTCCTGCCAAGCTGCATCTATAGCCTCAGGTTCTCAGAGCATGTTGTATTTGGGGGATGTATACCATGCATAAGTCGCCGCCTCCAAATGTGCAGCTGACAGGTGCTATGCTCAATAAGCACTTTGTGACAGAAATATGCCCCGACAGGAAGACTCATAGAAGTCTGCCCTGTAGTGACAACCAATAACTATCATAAAAGTGAAGAGGAGAAAGAAAGGCTAAATGAAAAAAAAAAAAAAAAAAAATCTCTGAAATCCTTCTAGGCTAAAAACAGAGAAACAATGCTCCAGGCTTTGGTGACTCATGCATTTTTGGATTTTTTTTTCCCCCGCTCCTAGGTCCATAGCACCACATGGCACATAGTTGACAATATATCACACACATGAAAAAAAATACTAAATTTTTCTAAATCTGTAGGAATGATATTGATTGAGTGCGAAACATATTAACTGCTGATGTTGTGTATGGAAATCTAAATGCACTTTCAGAAAAAAAAGGTACAAAACTTACTGGGCCGGTTCCCTAATAATATGTACACTTAAAGTAACCTAACAATACAAAACAAAAGACATTAGAATACGTCAAATCTGTATTGGACAGCCTTTATGACACATACTTTTATCCAACTTTCCGAACATCTTAAACTGATGCTTAAATGTGCTTGTTATATGTATATGCATAATGTGGTATTTTTACAAGCTGATAACTCACAAAGAGCTTATAAAATGTGTAAGGTTGTCAAAACAGTGCCAGAAATCCTATCTGCTATGATGAGACAGCAGAGCCTACCCAATTGTTTGTTCAGCACCAAAGATTGGATGGCAGTGTTCGAATGAACTGCACTAACAAATCAGTTGCAAAAGAGCCAAAGCTTTGTACCTTTGTTTTGAGTGTATAAATCCAATTAAGTCACATTTATGCAAAGTCTATGAAATTGTTTATATGATTACAATTTCTTTTAATAGAAAGTATGAAAAACTACAGCAGGCTTGGCTTGTTTTTTTAAGCCTTTTAGCTTGTTCTGTTTACCAAAAACACAATTCCAGATGCTAAATTGGTTCTTAACAGTTTTATTTAAGCTGATTGATGCAATCCAAACTGCTTACAATGAAAAGAAACTTGCCTTTAGCTGGGTATTTTTAATGCAAAAACATGAACATTAGAGCACTGAGTCACTTTTTTAGGTAGACATGAAAAATAGCACGTGGACTAATAAACTGGAAATGGGTAGTTGACATAAACACAGCCTAGTAGACCAATAGATCATGCTTAGAGCAAAATGCTAAAAGCATTTGTACCAACTTATTGTAGGATGAGTAGCTGATGAAGCTATTTAAAAACTTGTTTTTAATTAGCCCTGACAGAAACTATTTTGTTTCTTAAGCGAAGGTCAAGACTAATGCTCCTCTTTGTCTCACCAGCAGCAACTCACAATGCATACAAAAATAACAAATTTAATTTATGCAGTTACAGGCAATTAAGTATTCAAGCCTTTTCTCTCTGTAATCCTTTCAACCACCGGCCCTAATTTTAAGCCCGTGCGTTATGCAATTATGCATACACTGAAATCGGCACATGCCTCTACAAAAAAAGGCATTGGCACAATCTCACACTCGATACATCTCAAAACACCCTCCAATGGCAGTGAACCTCTCTTCTATAAGAGCCTGTCCTCTCAGTTAGCCAAGAAATAGTAAGTAACCTCATGCACAGGTGATGGATGGAGCTGGGGTGGCCTTCTGAAAGGGGATCTATCACATTAAATCAGGAGTAATGACAGAGGCCTCCCGACCCAGATGTTTGATTGATTCATTCCAGCAAATGCCCTTAATTCCATCTGCGGTTTTGCAATTCACAAGGGGCAAAAGTGATAGAATTATGGCAAAATCATGTCACAAAAACACACATTATTAATGTATGGTCGAAGCTGTTGTTGAATTAATGTCAGAATATAATTTTGGGTAATTTCATAAGATACGCCCTCGGCTGCAGTAAATAACGGTGATATTGCATTTGGCATGTGCTATACCAACAATTGGGATGATGACTGCTTGCTTGAATTTAGATGATCTATCTCAAATTCACATGGCACCATAAAAAGCCACTTTTTATACTGGACAGTTCTTTGGGAGCCGTGATGAGCTAGCCTTCGTGAGTTCAAAGGTTCCCACAAAGACGAAAGTAAAGACGGAAAATCCTCCCTGTCATTCTCTTTCCCGTCACAGCTGAGCACGATAAGCTTGGATTGTCTTATCAGGTGTGGCTTTGTGTGAGAGCAGTTTAACCCTCTGGAGTCTAAGGGTATTTTTGGGGCCTTGAGAAGTTTTGTCATGCCCTGACATTTGTGCTTTTTTCAGTTTCTTATAAATATCTAAATGGGTAAAGTCTAATATCACTGTAATCAGCACAAACTGGGCTATAATAATATGTGAAACCCATGCATGTACATGATTGTATTTTTGAGAAAAAAAAAGTTATGCATGGTTAGTGAAAAACTAAAAATGTTAAATCACTTGAATAAGGGAATAAAACACATACATAAAATTGGTTGCCGGAAAAGTTGAGAACTGGAGCTTGTAGCCTAGAATTTTTCTTTCTGAATGATGTGAAAATCATCTTGTTTACTCACTCACAGAAAACAATATATTGATTTAAATTTTCTAAAACACTTTTTGTTGGTAAAAGTCATATGCGAGTAGGCGTCAACTATCATGAATATCATTGTGATTTACACCTGAGAAGACAAAGGCCTGCATAATGAGCTGCATAATGAGCCTCTCAGTCAGCTGTGTCACTGAGAGGGAGGAGTTACAAGAAAGAGAACAAAATAAAAGTATATAATTTTATGTTTGTAGTTTATTAAGAATATATTTAATTATCCCACAACATAATTTAATATCCACTTGGGGGAGCAGTTAAACAGTATATTAGGAACAATCAAAGCTGATTTTCAAATTTTTTGGCATCCTTTCTCTAGTCACACAATCCTTCAGAAATCCTTTTAACAATCTTATTTTCTACCAAATAAACCCCATTTATTATCATCATCATTATTATTATTATTATTAATGTTGAAAAGAGCTGATAATATTTTTCAGGTGTTTTTAGGGGGAATAAATCGAAAGAACTGCATTGTTTTTACATTTGTTAGAGTTATCTCTATTTGTCACATTTATATTATTTACATCAAGCTTTTGAATGGTATAGTATTGTATATTGTTATTGAAACTTCATAATGTTTCACTTGATTATACATTTAGTCAGGAATTATAGTTTGGAAAAAGTATTTGGAAAAAGTCTAACTAGTAAAATGTTTACACGTTATGTGAAAACTAGTACAAATAAATAAAGAGAGACTTACTCTGTTTATGATCTCTGCTGAATAAAGTGCTTCATTCTTTTTTCTGAGGAAATCCATTTCTCAAATCCTCAACCACATCACATCTTTTTGGGGTGAATTATGTCTTAGTCCTCTCATCGCGAAGCAAACAGTAAAATAAAATAAAAACTTGAAGAACAGTCTCGCTGCTTTTTCGTCTGTGTGGGCGTATTCAAGCCGCGCGCTTCAGTTTGAATCTGAATAGCTTGTTCAGCGCGGGGGCGTGGTCACATTAAATATAATGAGCGGAGATATGAAAAATAGACATCGCGTTGTTTTCATATGGATTACTTTATCTCAGAATATTTGTTTTCGGCAGCACTTGTTTAGTTTAACAGTAGACATTCCAGGCTTTCTATAGATATCTCTCTCATGTCTCTTCGTTGAGTATTCACGGAGTTAAAGTTCATTTTAATGAAATGTTTGTACATGACGATCAGCGGAGACAAAGACTGTAGACAGCGCACCTTGTTTGTTATCTTTATTTTATAAGTGCACAAAGGTTTTTTGTTATTATGTCTGTATCCAAAAAAAACTAGACCCTTTACAGATTCGATTGATGTATTGCTCTTATCTGTACGATTAAAACTGAGAGTGTAATTTAAGTTCTTTTCGGGGTTATCAGGTGAAAATGACTCAAAACGCATATATGCGTTAATCGACTCGAAAGGGTTAAAGGCTTCTCTAGGAAGCACTCTATGGGACTTCTGCTGTGCTATATGAAATGCTCATTATGACCAAAGTCATCATCAGTCTTCACAACAGCACTGAAACAGATTCTGCTTTCTGTGCTTTGTTTCTCAGCTTTTTGTTGCAGAACAAAAGGTCCTCAAGGCTTATGTCACAAGCTTTTATATCTGCCTTTAAGATACGTATAAAAAGATGATTTGAATATCATACAGAAGGAAGTGGTCCTAAAGGGAGAAAACTTTAAATAAGGGCAGCTGTCATCATGAAAGGAAATAGCATTTTATGAAATGACCTTTTACAAGCAATTTCAAACTGATTTTCCCACTTACATTATTAAGATTGTGAGAGAGAGAATTGCCTTAGTCTGTGCGCACATCAGCCTCTCTGGAAACTATCTCGTGGCAGTGATTCAGTAAAGCAGGTGGTATATTTGGACCCCGTCTTTGAATGTTATGACATGGCATTTTCCCAATATTCTGCAAAGTGAAATCTCCCAAATAAAAAAATAACTATTTCCAACAAAGAGCTCATTAAAATTCTTTCAAATTCAATCAAGAAGAACGTGGAGAATTGAAGGAGGGATGAGACGGTGCACTTTCATTACCCGGACGACAGTGTTACACACCACTGTATGTAGGAGAACCACTTCTTGTAATTCATCTTCTACCTGTCATTGCGGATTATTTGAATTGAGCAATGTAACAAAGCTGTGCTACAAGGAGAAAAAGCTATCCCCAGTATAATATTGCCACTTTTAATCTTTCTAGGTCTGCTACATGCATGCATTGTTATCGGCAAGGAAATACACTGAAAAAGAGATTACTCAAATAAAAGGCTTCAGGCTGTGCAACATATTACAGAGAATCTGCATTAGCATTAAAAGATGCGATCTGATATACGAATGTCACAAACAAAATATGAGACACCAAGATGAATTTATCATCTTTTCCATGCATTATCTGTACACATATATTGCACTCAAAAGAACAATCAAATTATATCAAAAACAGCTATTATATATAAAACATCTGTTTGTTTACTTTTAAGTATATATATATATATATATATATATATATATATATATATATATATATATATATATATATATATATATATATATATATGGGCATAGATTTTTTTTAAATCTCACTGTAATCTTGGAATGAATCTAGATTAATCTATATTAAAATGGCTCATTTGAATTCTGCCGAAGGCATTCAAGAATATGTGTGCTACCCAAATAAAATAATGACTAAAAGTAACGTTAAGTCTTTGAGAACGGTTTTCTCAAGACATGTGGTGCATTAGACCAGGGGCTCATCTCCTGTTTTCAAAATGCACCACAAACTGCTTGAGAAAGCTGTAAACGAATTCCACATTGCACAAGGTGCAAACAACCTTACAACTGTTTCACACAAAATCCGCCTGCAGTGCGTATGCCTTTCGTATTTTTTTACGCACCCATGTTAATGGATTCCAGCATTCACGTGGTTGTGGTCCGTCAGTGCATTCCAGGAGCATTGCATCTGCAGCAGTGCAGCGATCGTTCAGGTACCAAGTAGCGGACTGCAAACGCTTCTGCACCACATACGTAACGCACATGCATACGTACGGCAGACGAATTATGTGTGAAACGTGCGAGTCTTGTTGAGGTTTCCATTGAGAAGCTTCTTTAAAAAATAAAAAATAAATCCCTGAAGCAAACCCGGCGGCTTCAGCTGCATCCGTGTTAGCACGTCACATTGATGTGGTAATTTCACAGTAGGCATACACACAGGTTTGAAGACTCTTTCTTGCCCCCCAACAGATTCGGCTATGTAAACATCTGCGTTAAAATATCAAGGTGAAGGTCATCATAGCTCGCCTAGTATAGACCCAGCTCTCAACCCAACTTTGAGAATAGATTAACTGCTATAATTTTTTTATCGACCGATAAGAGTCTCATGTTAACGCAGCACGTTAATGCAGCAAGTTAACGTAGATAACGGCCCACCACTAATATATATATTTTATTAAGAAGCCCAAACAGAGAGAGAGAGAGAGAGAGAGAGAGAGAGAAAACATATGCAATTTGGTGCATTATTCTGGGAAAGTTTATAAAATGCATATGTATATCAGTTGTCACTCTATTTCTCCCTATAATGTCTTAGTATTTTCACATTTATTTAGATGATTTTAACCAAATCAGCTTACAATTGAGCAATACAACAAGCAATTCATAAGGAGGCAATAACACGAGCCTGATATTTCATGTTTTACCCAACTGTTATATTATGTATCAAATGTTCATATGTATAAAATATTACTAACAATATGAAGTTTGTATGTGACTGTTGTACTGAAAATGTTATCTTTGGCTTTTTTATATATAAATCATATTGAGATTAAGTATTATTAAGATTTTAAAGCTTCGATTCACACTTTTCCTTTCTTTATAGAGTTTTAAATCACTCAATGATGTTAATCTAATATATTATGTAAGAAATATAGAGAAAATGTGTTTTTCTTCTAAATCACATGACAAGATTAAATGAACATTGAAGCCCTCATAAAAATATTGGTACATAAAACACGACAAGAGTAATTATCAACAAAGCAATCTATTTTAACAAATGAACAAACTAATCTCAACATCACAAGACAACAAATAACTAAACGTGACAGCTGACAACAATATCAACAACATCAACAACAACAGTGTAAATTAAAGTGGCAAACTGTCAAACAATGCAACTTTTCAGTTAATCAAGGCCCAGTGCTTATTGAGACAGAGGTGAATGGGACTGAACTGGAAAATATTTTTTACACTGGGCCTAATTATCGTACTACATATATCATAACAGAAAATCTACATTTAAATGCAAAACCTATGTCCCCATATAAATTGTAACAATAATATAATATAATATAATATAATATAATATAATATAATATAATATAATATAATATAATATAATATAATATAATATAATATAATATAATATGAAATGGTTGAAGCTTAATCAGTCTGTCTATTTAATGAGAAACTGCTTTATTTAAATGTTTTACCTAAACTCTGGCATCCATGTGAAATCTGAACATTTTCAATTAGTATTTTGATATAACACACTTATTTAATCATGGAGTGGTTGTAATCTTCCCCTAACACAGCCTTGCTGCCGACAGTAGCCATCTCGAGGGAACAGGTGATAATGCCGAGTAATAAGAATTAAGAGCCCACTAATCAGTTGGCCACATGATAAGACTATTAATCTCGCAGAGGGAGCGCTGAGCCACTGTTTCACAAGGTTTAGCCAACAGATTGAAAAAAAATGTCCAATGTTTTGATGAAGGGCCAATCAGAGTAGCCATGAGGCAGCTCCTACAAATTAGAAGATGTCAACTGTGGCCTCTGAAAACAGATGAATATTCGATAACTGTCCCTGCAATGATGGAAATGATGTATGAGAAATCACCAGAAATTTAAGAGCTGGAAATTCCGCTTACCTTCTAACAGGCTAAATTCTACTAACTGCAATAAAAAAAATTAAAAGAAGAAAAGAAAATGGCCTTTAGAAAATCCTACTTTTCAAAAGTTTGGAACAGGTAAGAGTTTTAAAACGTTTTTGCATTCTGCATTCAGCTGCATTCAGCCAAAAATACAGTTAAAATGTATCTATTTTTAAATATGATTACAATTAATAACTGTTTCCTATTTTAATACATTTTAAAATGCTTTATTCTAAGATTAATTTTCAGCAGCCATTACTTCACTTCAGTGATCCTTCAGGAATTATTCTAACATGCTGATTTGATGCTCAATTTATTATTATTATTGTTATTATTATTATTTTATTTTTCAATGTTGAAAATATTTGTGCTGCTTAGTTAATATTTAAAAGAGAAGCGTTTATTTTAAATATTAGTTTTAGTAACAATGAAAATATCTTAACTGTCACTTTTGATTAAATCTTTCTTTCTTTCTTTCTTTCTTTCTTTCTTTCTTTCTTTCTAAAACCTTAATGACCCCAAACATTTGAACATTTGAACAGTATGTATTGCCAAATTATTACTGCAAGCCTGTTCATCTATTACTCATAAACTAAGTTGATAAAAAATAAATATTTAATATGTTGACTGATCAGTTAAATAGCAACAAACAGTACACTGAACATCAGTTACACAATATAACTTCAGTTATATTACATAGCAAAATTTGTCACAATCCTGGTTATTATAATATACATATTTTTATGTATTTAGTAGGACCGGGACTCGATTAAAAAAATGTATCTAATCAATTAGAGGCTTTGTAATTAATTAATCGAAATTAATCGCATTTTAATCGCATATAAATATTTGATCTGAGAACAGTGCTAAGTAATTTTTTTTTTTCACATGGATTTATTTTTGTTCAACCAAGTCTAGCAGACCAGTGCAATTTTTGCCATGAAGTGTAGCAATAGCATATTTAGAAACAATTTAGAAATAGTACATTTCGGAAATTCAGGAAGCTTATAGGTGCTGGAACCTTCTGTAAAGTGTTTTTTAAGTAAAACACAATACTGTCAATTACATTCAGAACATTGGAAACCCTGACTATTAGAAAACATCTCTCTGTTGCTTCAGAGGCCATAACATACTAAGTCCAACTCTCAATAACCTTGGCCAAAAAAATAATGAGTTTAACATAAACTGCCAGTTGCACCAACAAAATAATACATAGTTCAACAAAAAGTGTTAAGTCCACGCTAGCTGCTATATGTTTTGCGTTGAGGTGATACTTGAGGTTCGATCATGTGCTGCGATGATATGCGAACGCTAGTTGGTGCTTCAGTATAATCGGTCCGCCGAAACTCATCCAGTGAGAAACGTTCCGCGGTGCAAAAATAAGTTATTAAAAATGCGGCAATTTTTTTCTGTAACTAATTAATCTTAATTAACGCGTTATTTTTTGTGTAATTAATTAATCTCAATTAACGCGTTAAAGTCCCGGCCCTAGTATTTAGACATGGTTATGTCTAATTACTTGATATATATAATTCTGTGTTGATTTCAAGAGATACATTTCTGTCAGTCACTGGTACCATTAAAAACCATGGCAAGCCTGCCTTGCATGAAAAGAATGCAAGTTCAATTACAACTAACCTGTAGATCTTGTATCTCGTGGAAAATCCCTGACGGTTTCTCTCCACGAATTCAGTGTACTCTTGTGAGTGGTGAAATGGGCCCTTGTCAGAAAGAAGCCAGTCCAGGGGGCCTGCAGGGCCTTCTTCAGCTAAACTGGCAGAGCTTGTCAGCCAGCAGCGGAGGCTGAAAGTCAGCAACAGCAGCTCCCATAGAGCCATGGGGGAGCAGCACAAAGCTTCAGCAGCACAGGCTCTGGTGCAAGACCACACTCCACCACCCGGAACTGAAGATCAGCATGGCTTCGGCCCCACAAACATTCACCTAAACACACACAGCGCACAGATTCAGAACAAAGATGCATTAGTAAACACTCAGTCACCTTCAACTCCACTCAAACACACTCACCAAAACAACTGTTCCTTTAAATGAAAAGTGCACACACACGCAGACACAAAGACAGGCAATTAACAGGAAATTCTGTTTCCTTGAGGCCATGAAAACTATTTAGGACTCCGGAGAGATCTTGTCAACATAGAGAGGGGAGAAAAGTACGATGATTCTTTGTGGGAATAATCTACTAATTGTCTGTAAGTGAGAAGTGTAATGTATTCACATAAAAATGTTCTCTGCATGGTAATGAGTGTTTTAGTACTTCAGAGGAACAAAGTATCACCAAATTAACAATAAAAGAATGTAAGTGAAATAATAAGAACCTCCTGTGCACATGCTTCCAATTTTAGCATCCGCTGTGCAACTGCAACTGCTGGTACATGAAATGGAGAAGTTCTCTCTAAAACTGCTTATATTAATCCAAATTATTTCTAACTCTTTTAACAAGGTTTTTTTTTTTTTTTTTTTTGCTTCAAGTGCAAACTGTATAAAAAGGCAATCGTGCCACATACGGTTTAAATTCAAGCACTGTAATTCAGTCCCATGATAAACAGATGTCATGAGCACATTTTCGACATCTCTTTCGGTAGTTAGTTCTCAGCGTCTCCCGCAGTCCCGCCCCTTGTTCTAACCCTGTCATTATTTCCATATTTCTACCAAGTGCTGTCAATCATTCTTCATGGCCGTGACCAAACCAGATGTTGGAATAGAGTCTCATTACTGTATTATGATGACAGTCTGTCATGTCATGTTTGCCATGTGACCATATGTGTGGGCGACTTTCAAAAATCATCATACTTTGTGGAACAGTGTGAAAGGAGATGCAAATACAGATTAAAATACAGACCTTGCAAAATAAATGCACCACACGGACTTGTGCATCATTGCTTAGTACAACCTCTAATTACAAAGACATGCATATCAAAACAGAAGCACAACAATGCCTACACTTCAGTACATTTAATGCAGTAGATACAAATTACATAGCTGTTGGTCACCATATCAGTTCATTAAATAACTTGAAGCTTAATGTTTCAAATCACAATCATAAGTTGTCCAGTTGGCATTTATTCCTATGAGAGGCCTTTCTTGGATGATGTATCTACACCCCCATCTCACACAGATCTATAATGTATGTAGCATGCTGATAAGCACATTCATAATGGTGTGAATACAGTCCTGATCTGGGCTACAATGCTTTCTGCTGTGATTACAGCCGATTTAAAAGCACGGCTTTTGCTGCATGACATCTAATTCTTCAACGCAGACATCCGTGCTTCTCCATGCATATTGATGAAGTCTCGGTGGAACACAGTAACCACTCAGTAGGGATCCTACAATGCGCTGCACTTCAGCGCCACAGTGCACCACAAAAAAAAGGCCTTTTCAAATGCCGCAATCTCAACATTTCCATCAGCAATTCTTTTGACTTGCTATTTTTCTGCCTTGAGTAACAAGCGCTTTGCCTTTGTGTAAAATCACTGTTTACATTTCTCCCGAGAGCAAAGCATTGTTATATGTGTTCCAGTTCTTTTTTCCTCCTCTTTTTTGGGGGGGATGGTAGCTCTGCTTGGCAGGTGGCAACGTGAAAAAAAAAGAGAGACGATTAAAAGACGTGTAATGTAAGTCACAAGGGCGGAGAGGAGCTTTGAGATAGATGGTGCTTCTGGCTTGTGTTCTCTTCTGAACGTACTGTTGAGTTATTTCAGCTTAGCTCTTTATAAAAATCAAAATACTCTCATTTTAGTCAGCAACTTGTAGTTAAGTACTTTATTCAAGAGTAGAATGCCAATGAGAGCAGGGTTGTGATCTCTGTAACTCTCCAGTCCTTTGAGATAAAACCTGCAACCCTGAGTCAACAGCTCAGAACTGTACCTGCATCCTATCTCCATACACCAAATGTGTAAACATGTATTCATTGAGAGCACAGTTCATTTCAAAGCAATCTGCTGCTATAATCACATTATCTCCCCCGACCAGTGCAGTAACAGGATTTTGGTTATTATCTGCAGGAATAATATCAGGTATGTGTCATTCCCTGTTTACAGGGGCATCATCAGACGATATCTGTGGTTACAAAAACAATACACTTCATCAAATGCTGTTGAACTGATCGCCCTGAAAGAGGAGCCGATGTGTACTTTTAGACCACAAATAAAACATCTAGCCTGAGAGAGAAATGTATTTTTTATCATCAACGGCGGACACATGAAAAGCGCCAATGGTGCCACTTAAATATAATTGAACACCAAACGGGCTTGAAATATTCTCAGGCTGGTCTGAAATGACATACAAGTGACAATTCTGTTGGTTCCTACACAACTGGTTCCGACTTTCTATAAAAAGTCTCTAAAACAATACTTACTGGGAAAAGTGCTTTCACCAACATAACTGACTTGACTTATATGTGGAGAACTAATTGATGGGGGAGAAAGTGTAAACACATAAATGAGGATAATTAAGAAATGAAATAAGTATCTGCATAAGCCAAATTAAGCGAAGGTCTGGTGAGAGAGAAGATCCAAACATTAGCTAGTTTTCTGGGAAACAAGGAGAAAATAATTATTTTGAGTTATGTTGGATTAAAATCTGTGTTATACCAGCGTAGAACACATAAAGAGGTGTTTAAAGCTCTTTATGGGGAGAAAATTATGTATACAGTTTTGCACGATCATCTTAGTCTTGCTATATGACATGCAATTTTTCATTTAAACTAGATGTTGCAAGAGTATTTGTATCATAAACTGCAGGGTCTGTAATAGCAATACACACACTCGTATTGTAATTTGTCATGTAAATGGTGACTATGACAAGGTCCTGTGTATTCACCCAGAGGAACGAATCATTTTAAAACTACAGCCATGTCTGATAATAAGAGAGAAGCAGACTAGACAAATAGCTGTCTGAATGACAAAAAGGCCAATCAGTTTTAAATTGTACTGTATACCATTTTGCTCAAGCACACTGAGTTATAGTCATTAAGCAGCATTGCGACTCGATCATTTAAAATTATGCTCATAATGTGACTGTGGACAGATTATAAATAAATAACCGACTAAAACCAAACTGATAATACAAATAATATCCATTTAGCAAGAAATAGAGAAATTCTTCTTTTTAGGTATTGAAAAGGCTATTTTCTTTCCTTTGCTGTCTACGGTAAAGATGAACATCTCTGCAAGGACGCTGACATGGGATTATTTCAAATGAAATGACTACAGTTCAAAAACTAACCAAACAAACTTCTTTCACGATTTGTTGGAAAATCTATATAACGATGAGGTACTTATGAAATTCTGCAGGTGCATTTAACTGAATATAAAATAAATAGAAATCTTTATTTACTTGTGTTAAATGCATTCAAATAAATTGAAATTGACCTTTTAAATTGTATTTATTTTTTATTATTTTATCAATGTTACGCCACACATGCTGTTGACTAACTAAACCTCTGAAGCTATTACTGAACCCTGAATATTCCTTTAATAAGAAATATATTCCATTAATGTTCCACCTACTGTACAACTTTGGGCATGTAACCTTAAATTACAACTGAGAGCAATAACTAAAGTAAAGTAAAGCTCAAAGTGAAGTGTTATCAAAGTACTTTTAAAAGGTTGAGACGATGAGATCTGGGATCTCACAAACTTGAGTTCTCAATGGCATTTGAGTCAACCATGTTCAGAGGATAGACTCAAGTGTGCACTTTGGACTCAGGGCATCTGCTCAGTTCTTTCATTTACAACCTGTGCAATTGCAATGAGTTTTGGCTGTCTCTGCTGGAAGCATGCAAATGAAGAAGATAGGTTCTCAGAGATATTTCCTGCTCTAAATTTGTGTCCGCAGGGTGGATGGAGGGTTGTCTGAAAAAAAAGTGTGTATCTTAGGTGAGAGTTGATTACAGTTAGATTACAGTTTCAACAGTAGGATCCCACTATTTGTAATTCTGGTTCTTCCAGGCTTGACTACAAGTCATCCATGAAACCACCTTCAAAGTCTAAGCAGGAACCGATAAACCTCACATCCTCCTCTCTCCGCTGACTAATGAGATTTTACTCTTAATTAGCAATGTTATTCTCTTACCCATGACAATCAACAGTGTCTTTCATTGTGTGCCTGAGGGTAATAAGGTTTCTTAGCGAAATAATGTGTCTCGAAGTCATAATTATTTATCCGTGTTTCGTTTGAGAACAAAAGGATGTGTACAAAGAGATTTGCAGTGTGTAATGTATCAAAGAGAATATCCCAGCAGATGGGCAATAAAAGAAATATGAAATACTAGCTTATATCAGTGCATGGAACCAAAAGGAGGAAAAGGAATGACAGCCATTGTGTTGAGTGTTAAATGCAAATCAAATATTCCCTCTAATCTTGCTGTCAATTTGAGAAATGGACCTCTAGGAACAGACAAGCCATGAAACTAAAATAATTGTCAGATTCTAGATGAACCACTGAGCATCAGACAAACTAATATCAATTCAGTGTTCAGGTAAATTTTAGCATACTGCAGATACAACTGACGACCTTGTGTGCCCATATGCAAAAAAAAATAAAAATAAAAATAAAAAAAAACATAATATACTACAGCAAGTGTATATTTCATATGTTATCTTTGTTGCATCATCCAGATACATAAATGACAATCTTATCAATACGCATGTCTTTGCACATTAGTCAGAGCATTACTCAAAAGGACAATGGAGGATCCAAAGTCTTGTGGAAAAAAACAAACAAAGAGATAAAGAACACAAAGAATGGAAATAAAAGAATAAATGTAATGTTGTTTGTTCCCCAACACTCTGGAAGTCACATTTAATATCACATGTTCCTGAGAGCATAATGTCTCCATGGACATGGCACCAGAGATGCTCACAAGTCTCTGAGCTAGAGTCCAAGTCAAGTCTCAAGTCTCTGAGCTAGAGTCCAAGTCAAGTCTCAAGTCTCTGAGCTAGAGTCCAAGTCAAGTCTCAAGTCTCTGAGCTAGAGTCCAAGTCAAGTCTCAAGTCTCTGAGCTAGAGTCCAAGTCAAGTCTCAAGTCTCTTTATTATATTAAGTCTCTGGTTATAATAAATGTTGCATCACATACAGCGACCCATCCAAGCTGCTTAGAACACTGCATAGGTATATATAAGGAATTCAAAGCATGTAATATGTTATTATGACAACTCTATCTATTAGCATACAATATCAACTTTGATTTTGGTATATAATCAGTGTAAACAGGCTATTGCAACATGACAAAAACACCAAGAATGCTTTACTTTTAAGTTAATATCTGTATTTTGCATTTATGGATTCAGTAATGGCCTTCTGTCTGTCCTGGCTGTATAGCTGCACACCTCTTGTCTGGCTTAAGAATGAACAAAGCTGCGATGACTTATGTTATTCATACAATACCTACTCACAAATAAACATCAAAAACAAAGCCGGCTGCAATGAATTTCTGTGCAAAACAGCTTTTACTACAAACACTTCCACACAAGAACATTGTTATCACACAAGAACATTTTGATAGAGAACCAAAAATATTTAAAGTAGATAAGATTAGAATAAATAAAATGGAAATGTCTACATACTATTACTACTGTAAACTTTGCAAATAGGACATCAGCCCCTTCAAGTCAATGAACAATAACAAAGTGGGCTGCAATGAATATCTGTGCAAAACGTCATGGCTCCGCTCCTACCCAATGACAGGCACGCAGGTTTTTTCCCACTGGAGTACTCACGTGAAGGATGCGTGCACAACTAATAACTAATATCATCACGATATAAAGGGTTGGCCTGCGCTGGGTGCGCCCCTCCCCCTATAACTGTTCTGTCTCGCGGAGGAGCTCATTTGTGTGCATCTGTGTGAAACACGCGCTCTGAAACACGCATAGGAAAAAAGAGCGACAGAAAGAACGGCTCCCCTCCAGCCATGACTCGGCTCCCA